>NC_056729.1:188157749-188160249 GCF_019279795.1 Protopterus annectens
CAGATCTGCACTAAAACCATCTATGCCCCATGGCTTACCAAGAACACTAGGCAACTTATGAAACAAAGAGACAAAGTATGGGACACCTGACACAAAAACAAATACTCCTAATAAGCAAACATTCTTAGAACTGAGAAACACTGTAAAAAAACAAATCAGACTAGACAAACAAAAAGAATATAGTGAAATTCAAACTAAGCACAATACCAACCCACAAAAGTTCTGGGCTGCTATAAACATTATTCTCCAACCAGGTAAATCACCAACTCCTCATCCAAACATAAACATCACCTCAATAAACAGCCTCTCAATTCAATGAGTTCTTTACCAACTCTATACTAATGCTGTCAACAGACCAACCTTCCTCAACCCCCACAGTACTATATAACCCATCAAATAATGTCAACTCCTTCACCCTTCAACCTGTACCAACTTACACCATCTGTAGACATCTAACCAAACTTAAACCACCTAGCAGGAGACAAGCTACCTGCCAAATTCCTACAAATAGCCACCGAAACCATTTCCTACCCAATCTCTATAATAATTAAGAGATCACTCTAAGAACAAAAGATGCCACTTCTTTAGAAAATCTCCTACATTATACCAATACACAAAGGGGGAACCTCCACTGACCTTACAAACTACCACCCTATAGCTATACTTTCCTCACTGGCTAAAATACTGGAGAAATGTATCCACACCCAAATCCTAACACCTCTCCATTCCAAAAATCTTCTTGGGTATATTTGACTTTAAATGTAGTTGCATTACCTAATTGCTTTTAATTGTTAACAGCATTTCTTAATTGTCCTGTGTTATTTAAATAAGATCACTTTTTACATTGCGTTATTGTCTGAGGAAGTTTGCCTAAGAAGGCAAACGAAAAGCGCTTCACATTATTAAAACATTTGCCTTAGTAGCTCGGGCTGCCGTTTTTGTCATTTCAGCTTTTTGTTTTCTAGTTTTTATATTTCCTTGTTTATGAGGCCAAAAATATTCTTGCCAAAACTCAACACAGATTCTATCCCAACCATAGCACTGCCACTGCACTCATCCATCATACTAACCTGGTAAATATGCAATGCAACAGCGGCCAACTAGTGTCTGCAGTTTTCCTTGACTTATCAAAGGTGTTTGTTACAGTCTCCCATGCAAAGCTTTTAACATCACTCTCAGAATTAAAACTAACTACCCCCACTCTATTATGGTATCAGTACTGTCTCTCCCAACACCATCAAGCTGTTCAGTGGAAAATCTCCATTTCCCCCCTACATCCTGTAAAACTAGGAGTACCCCAAGGATCAGTCCTAGGACCCTTACTTTTTACTATATTTATAAATAATCTTCACAAAGCCACCCTTCTAGCAAACTTGGTTCAGTACGCTGATGACTCCACCTTAATCTGCTCTTCTCCCACCCTTCAACAACTTCACATCAATACGCAAGAAGCCTTTATATCCATCGAACCTGGCTAACAAACTCCCAGCTAATACTAAATCCTAAAAAGACCCAACTTATGCTCTTACATCCTTCCAAAGCAGCAATATCTACTCCCCTGGTTTCTATTTCTGCATCAGATAATACCCCTATCTCCTCCGTCACCCAAACCAAATTACTTGGGGTCATTATTGACAATAATATGAAATTTGACAAACACATTGCTCATACAATAGCCAAAGTCAACAAAAAGCTAGGTATTCCTTACAGATGCAAAAACTTCCTAACCAGCAACAGTAAAGTCACCCTAGCTTGTACCCATCTTCTCTCTACCTTACTGTAGGCTTCTCCTGCCCTAATTAATCTAAACAAGAGTGATTTAAACAAGCTATCAGTATGCTACAATAAAATAGAAAAATTCACCACAAACTCCTCCTACTGCACTCACCAGTATCAGGCCGTAAAACAGCTTTCCTGGCTGGAACTCCCTAACACCTTAGCTCTAAACCAACTTCTTCTAGCTCACCAAATACTGTACCGACCTGACAAAACTCCACCCATACAACACCTGATCACCCTCTACTCCAATAACCGAGAACTTAGATCCACTAACAAGGCACTAATCATCATCTCCAAAAGCCATTGTAGGTCTGGTGGCCCCCTGTATTCTAGCAACATTGTTAAGATTTGGAACTCCCTACCACTACAAATCAGGTTACAACTTAACAAAACCATCTTCAAAAAACAGCTCATGTCCCACCTAAACAACTCCTGGACATGCAAGTGCCTAGCACCTGGCTGACATATTCTAACTCCTTTCCCCTACCCACTATCCAACCTCCTCTTTAAAACTCCCACAGATGCACTATATGTTATCACACGTTACTTACCATCTCACTGCCTCCTGCTCCCCACTGTCCCATCTATACCCACTAACTCTCCCATAGACTAAGTTGAAAAGCTTTCCCTTAACATGTCAATGAACCTCATATGATCGTGTCTATATTCTCCTCCTTTGACAAACTGTCTAGTATTTTTAGTTTTTTCTTTCTTCTCTTAT
>NC_056729.1:188162749-188240249 GCF_019279795.1 Protopterus annectens
GGAGATATGTGAGAAATAAAATTTAAGTTTCTTGTTCCAAGCCAGAAACGTATTGAGCAACAGAAAGGATGAAATGAAAAAATACCGGGCAAGTTAGGTAATTGTTCTGGTAGCAGATGTCATAAAAACAGTATAGTGTTTGGAATTTTCAGTTGTTTATCTGAAATGAGATTCAATTAGATTTACTCTGCCAAAAGGCAACTTACAAAATCAGTTATGATTGAAATCTGGTATTCCTAAGAAATGTATAATTATGTTTTCAGTTTTGCACTCTGATATCATAGCCGGCCTTAGGCATAGGCCAACTAGGCGGCCGCCTAGGGTGCCGCTGTAGCAGGGGCATTTTTCCAGTATTTATTTGGTGTAGGTAGACCAGGATGGAGGCATCAGATGGTGTGGTAGGGGGCACCGTGGAGCCCTTTTGCTGAGGGTACCAGTTGACCTAAGGCCATTCTTGTCTGATATTCTAGTTGTTCAAGTATGTGTGGAGCTGTGTGTGTATCTGTGTGCGAGTATTTTGAACTGATAGTTCAGCTTTCATAAGTATATTGATTGGTGTGCATATGTGTATGTGTGTTTGTTTGTGTGTGTGTGTGTGTGTGTGTGTGTGTGTGTGTGTGTGTGTGTGTGTGTGTGTGTGTGTGTGTGCTTGTGTGTATGTGTGTGTGCATATGTGTGTGTGTGTGTGTGTGTGTGTGTGTGTGTGTGTGTGTGTGTGTGCTTGTGTGTATGTGTGTGTGTGTGTGTGTGTGTGTGTGTGTGTGTGTGTGTGTGTGTGTGTGTGTGTGTGTGTGTGTGTGTGTGTGTATGCACTTGTGCCTACATTATTTTCTGAGATATGCATGTGTTTTAGTGTATGCTCTATTTATGTATCTGCATCTATCTATCTATCTATCTATCTATCTATCTATCTATCTATCTATCTATCTATCTATCTACATAATCTATCTCTATATAACCTCTCACTCTGTCTCTGTCTATTTAACTGTTTATGTGTTGAAACTATGCACTGTGGGAATGCTGTACTGAGACAGAAATGTTTATCAAATAATGTCAGTATACCTTTCCACAACACAAACATCACAGTCTTTTCTTTCCCTGCATTCTTTTATCACAGCAGCAGATTCTTAATATTCAAAAACGTTGTTTAGTTGTCATTGCCAAATGTTAGCTTGCAAATTACTTGCAGTGTTATATCAGAGAACAGAGTGACAGGATGATGGTGGTATAGATGAAACAATATAGCCTTGCTTAACATGTCCTGTACATTCCTAAGCTAACACAATGATGACATGACACAAAGATATAAAAGGTCCTGCAACATGTATGCAAACCTGAAAATCAATTAGCCGTCAGACTGAAACATAGTAGAGAATCATCAGACAACCTATGTAGAAGATTCTATAGGAATGAGAAATGTAGTAATTGGTTCTCTGAGAAAGTAGCTTATGCATGGAATAGGGCCACCAAATTACATTAAAGCCGGTGCTAATTTACATATTTTTAAGAACAACCTGGACACTTATTAGGCGGAGCAACTGTTTTGGTATACTGGCAGGCTAGAAGGACATAATTACCCTTGCTTGAAATATCTGTGCACATGTATGTATGTATGTATGCTGCACCACTGTGTTGCCTACAGATTCACTCATTAAAGTCAAATAAATATTCAGGGAGATTCAATAAAGCTTACACTGCAGTTTTTCACAATGTGCACATAGTGCACTACACACATGGTTATGGAAAAATTTAAATTCAGTAAGCACCATGTAGCAGAGCACACCAATGCGCAAACAAGGTAAACACAGTGGCATGTTAATTACTGCATAAGCAGCTGAATTGTATGCTAATCAATCACGGCAACATGGTAGAACTATTCAACAAGCTATAAAGCAACCGTGTAAACTCCATGCTGAAGTTCCCCATGAATTCCAAAACTTTTGGAATACAGCCAAGGAAATGAGTCTACACGGACAGAGTAAAAAGTAAATGGCATGAGATTTGCACAGAACTGAATGCAACAAAAGGAGAGTAACAATAGCAACATAATCCTTTTTTGTGCAAAACAGAAATGCAGCTTTAAAAAAAGACAAGAAGAAAAAGAAGAAAAAACTGTTAAAAACACAAAAAAGCCAAGCAGAAACAGAAGGAAGAACCACCCCACAGTAAATAAATGCACCTATTCAGGCCAAATTCAGCAAAACCAACCAGATCTGATGAAGTTCTGAAGTAGTCAGGACGAAAGCGCTTATTTGTTGTATTCTCTTCGATAAACTCCAGTATTGGTTTTACTGAATTTGGCCTGAATAGGTGCATTTATTTACTGTGGAGTGGTTCTTCCTCCTGTTCCTGCTTGGCATTTTTGAGAAATGCAGCTTTGCTGCCCACCCCCAAGTGAACAGTACACTTGTAATTAATGCAGGCAGATAAAAGAGTAAAAGTGCATGCTAATCAAAATAAATATAAAAACATGAAACAGATTATTCATAGTTACATATCAGCATATACAATGTGTAGCTTACAAAATGCAGGCATATCATTTAAAAGTCAGTACTCCTCTGTGCAGATATATCCCCAGCGTAAATTGCTCTCTTCTGTGTTCCACACATAAACAATTTGCCTCTCCTTCAGCTTCCCTAGCTACACAGTTGCCATCTGGTATAGATTCAGGGCTGTCAGCATAGTGAATATGCAAATGAGGTCTGAACTCATTAGAATTGCTGAATCCCAAATCCTTGGCTCCATAGATGTAGACATAGTACAGGCAGTCCCTCGGTGTTTGTGTTTAATGGATGGCAACTGTAAATGTTACATCAGGTGGGTGTGTCAGGTTAGACTTACAAAATGTACGTTTGTCAAGGTTGAAATGAAAGTAAGCAGCTCACAATTCAGAGGCTCTGTTTCGTTATCATCCAACCTGCTCTTCATACGTTGGCAAATTGTGTTTTTTCTGTTGGATTTTTATTGTTTTATTATTTTTGTGCCATTGTTTGCATGATGCGCTGCTTAGCACAATCACAGGAAACAGAGGAATGAATGGAAGGTTTGGCTGTGCTTGTCTTGTTTGTGTGGCATTGAGTGACGGGCAAAAGGGAGTCCTTAAGAATGATTAGTAAATAAGGGAATGTCATGTTACTCTTCCAGTAGCAGCATTGTTAAAGTATGACAGGCAGTACTGAGTCTGTGAAATACACCTGCTACTTAACTGGCTCTGTGGCAGCAGGTCTTAATGTAGTTAATGCACTGATACATTTATTTTTGGGGCCAGATAGTACTGGGTTTGAACACAGCTGTATCTAATACTTTTAACTACTTTTGCATTACCGTTGCTGCTCATTGGTGCATAATGCACACCATTGCATAATAACGCATTAAAAAAAGAAATGGGGAAGATAGGACAATGGTTAAATGGGGAGCAAACAGGAAGAAGAATAAAGGGAAAGCAATACAAGAATGTGCAAGAGGGAGGTAGGAAAGAGCCATAGCTATCCAACTTCTTCAACAGTAAAAACTGATTATATGTGCAGAATATTAGCTGAATTTGGCCTGTCACTTCCAGAGAGAGGGTTGACCACAAGACAATCATGTTGTATAGCCAGTTGGGCCAAATCAAGTCTGTCATGAAGACACGTGAAAAATGAAGAGTTATGTATGGGACATTTTTGGTAGGGCAGATGCACATTTTTGGGGGGGAATAGAGAAATGTTGGAGAAGGGATATAGGTATGTCTGTGTCAGGTATGTTGGGTAGGTGAGGAAACAATTCCAGACAGACAAGACAGAGAAGATAAGACACGGGGACAGTGAAGGACACAAGAGGTTGGAAGACACCATGGTTGGGGTAAAGTTGTGGACATCCAGCATCCATGATCCTCAACCTGGGTGACAGTGAGAACTGAGTGCTCACTCACTGGAGCTCATCAATGTCACCTCACTCCACAGCTGGCAGGAGTGCCTGAAGTCTATGTCTCCTCCTCCTGGTGCTACATAAAATGAGGGAGAAAAGCCTTTCCAGCTGGTTTGGATGTGCACCAACAGTGCACCATACAACACTATCCACCATACCTGGCAGTTCATCCCAGGTGATAAACTCACCACCTCTGCCACTCCTCTGGGAGAGAACCACTGGACTATCATCTAGAATAGCACTATCTGAAGGGGTAGGTAATGAAGGAGCAGCAGGGGGGGTGCTGACAGGTAGGCTGTCAGATGTGCTGGGCAGTAGTGCTAGAGCTGATGAATTGAAGCAGGAGTATCCTGTGGGTTAGGCTTACCCCACTGTTGTGGAACATTTTGTGATGTGGTACACATGGATGATATGGACACATTTTGATGACATATAATAAAATAAAACAAAAAACATAAAAAAAATATAAAATACAATAAAATAAAAATAAAATAAAAAAGATATATACGGGTTAGGGTGAGAGAAAAAAGAGATAATATTACCTTCATATGTGACATGCAATGCATTAATACAATTATTTGACTCTATCTTAACCTTTACTTTTAAGACTACCACCTTCTAACAGATAACTATTACTTGTAAGACTACCAGCTCCTAGCAGATGCACACTGTAGTACAGAGTGCAGCAAATAACAGCCGCTAAGGCAAGACAACGTACCTAACACTTTAGTCATAGGTGACTCTATAGTCAGGCACACTGATGTCTCACTCACCAGGCTGAACAAGGAGTAAATTACAGTGATCTGCCTGTTGAGTGTCAGGATCCGCCACATAACTCATGCACTCAAGTCACTCCACAACAAGTACAAATATGACTCTGTCATTGTCTATGTTGGAGTGAATGACTTGAGATGTACCTCTCTGGACTACATGAAAAGAGACATGGAAGAGCTCTCGGATCATGTGTCCCAGGCAGGTATGACCCTAGCCCTGAGTAGCATCCTGAATTCGCCCAGAATGATACAAAAATATAAGGACAAAATGATTGACCAACAATTGGCTATGCTTCTGGTGTCATTCAAAGGGGATCCAGTATCTGTCTGCCTGGAACGAGATGAGCAAAAGAACACGATACTTTGCCAGAGATGGTCCTGCACCTGTCACCCCTGGGATTCAGGTTACTGGCTAAGGCTCTTGCCATCCCTACAGTGCCTTTTTTAGGCAAAGTTCAAAGGACAAAACCACCACTGTAACAGGTACAAGCATGCAAAATCTGAAGGTAATGCTACTCAATGCTAGAAGTCTAAACCTCAAAATGCACTATCTCAAGGCACTCCTAAAAATGGAGAACATCGATATCTGTACAGTAACTGAGACCTGGTTCAAGGCACCAGAGAGCACCCCTGCAATACCAGGCTACAACTCTTACCACACTTTTCGGCCACCAAACCAGGATTGAAACACTAAAGGTGGAGAGTGTCCATATTCACCAAGGATATTCACACCACCAGGTTAGTTGCCCAACACAATGCATCTGAAATTCTCCAGGTGCAACTAACACTAGGTAAGACTGCAATCCAAATTTTAGCTTGCTACAGATCCCCCACCATGCCCCAAGATTCTCACTACACCTTTCTAAACATACTGGAAAATATTAATATACAACCAAACACCCTAATACTGGGTGATTTCAACTACCCTGCCATTAACTGGGAAAACTACTTGTGTACTAACACCTTTGCCCAACGGTTCTTGGAATTCATAAATTCCAATGCCCTGGATCAGCTCATCCATAGTCCCACCAGGGGCTCCAATATCCTAGAACTGGTCATTACCAACATGGAAAATCGATGCTCCACACCTATGGTCACCCCCTCGTTGATCAGGTCAGACCATAAGCTAATCACCCTTAACATCCACATCCCACCTCCCAGTAAGGAAACCTCCATAAAAAACCTCTCCAAAGCCAACTTCATGCTACTCAAGTCAGAAGTTACAAACTTCATGACACCCATGCAGACGGGAACTGAAAGTTCGACTGCTGAGTGCTACAATAAGGCACTGTACAAGCACATCGACTCATGCATAAATCGTGCCATCCCAAATAGAACCAAGATGCTCTCCTCCAAAAAAAGGATGCCAATATGGTGGTCCCCTGCCATAAACAAACTTTACAACAAAAGGAAGAAACTGTTGCAGAAAAGAGGAAAATCCCAGGATGCAAAAAACTCCCTTACCAGCCTCAGTAAGAAGCTGAGATCCCTCATAAAACCCTCCAAAGCTAGTTACGAAAATAAAATTGCCAAAGATTCCAAAGACAACCACATGGCATTCTATAACTATATCAAGAATCTAAATGGCAATGCTCAGATCTGCTCTTAGCTACAACAGAATGGCATTAAATATACTGATCCCAAGGATATTGCCAATATTCTGGCAGATCAATTCAGTGCCAACTTCACCCCCATCTCACCCCTTAAATGGCCCATCTCAATACCGGAAGATTGCCAAATTCCAGTAATAATGGCCACACAGGTAAAAAACGCACTCTCCAAAGCTAAGAATGCAGCATCCATGGGACCAGATGACATCCTGGGCTGTGTACTACATGAACTACAAAATTAACTGGCACCTCACCTAAGTGTCCTGTTTAATTATACCCTCACCTCAGGCTTCTTGCCCACTGAGTGGCACACAGCTGCAATTATCCCACTCCACAAGGGGGATCCACCTTGGATCCTGAGAACTACCCCCCCATCAGTCTGACGAGCCTGATCTGCAAGGCCATGGAACATATTATCATGGAACTTATAAACAAAGACATTGGTAGCCTTAAAACACTGGACCCCACCCAGTTTGGGTTTGTGAAGGGCCGATCTTGTCTCCTGAACCTGATTGACTTCTTCGAATCAGTCTCCAGAGCCGTGGACGAGGGTAAGGCAGTCCACACAGCCTATCTGGACCTCACCAAGGCCTTTGTCACCATCCCCCACTCTGGAATCATAGATAAACTTACTAAGCTGGGCATTAATCCCTACATCACTCGATGGGTTGCCAAATGGCTTACTGACAGAACCCATACTGTAAAAGTAGCTGACTCCAAATCCAGCTCCAGACAAGTGACAAGTGGAGTACCTCAGGGTTCAGTCCTGGGACCTCTCTTGTTTGGCATGTACTTCTCTGAAGTAAAGGCCAGCACCAAGGGACTCTGGCTAACAAAGTTCGCAGATGACTGCGAACTGGGAGTCATTATTGAATCCCCAAATGATGTGTATACTCTATAAAAGGGCCTTACAGAAACAGGTGCTTGATGCCAGAGCCATGGGCTCAAGCTCAATGCCAAGAAATGTATAGTTATCCCCTTTGGGAAAAAAAACATGTACCCATGAAATACCACATAGGTGGCAGTACACTAAACACCGAAAGTGTAATAAGAGACTTAGGGACACAGGTGGACAGTGGTCTCACCTTCAATAACCACATCGTCACGACAGTCAGGAAATCCTTCTATGTGGCACACTTCATCACTAAGGGCTTTTCATCCAGAAAAAAGGAAGTCATTGTGCCACTGTACTCATCCCTCATTAGACCCTTTATAGAATACAATGCCCCATTTGGTATGTACCTCTCAAGACATCTGCAATAACTGGAAAGGCCACAGAAATACCTCACTAAAGGAATCACAGGCCTAAAGCAGATGCCCTATGCTGACCGTCTTAAAAAACTCCAGCTATACTCTGTCGCATATCGCCTACTCCGAGGTGATCTCTGCTTAACATACAAGGCCATGTCAAACCCAGAGCTGTTGGACATGCTACACTTAAAGAAATCCCAATCCCACAGAGCCACATGCTCCAGGGATCTAAACTTTGTCATCACAATAAACAAAACATGCTGAAGGGATAGGTTCTTGACCCAGAGGCTCCCCAGACTCTGGAATAGACTCCCCATACATGTCAAGCAGAGCAACTCTTTGGCTCTCTTCAAAAGGAACCTTGATGATTGGATGGGAGAAAGGAAATTCACCCCGGGGATCACGTCAGTCACCCTGCTAGACAGGGGTCCAGGGAAGTAAGTAGTGTGGGAAGAAATAGCCAGGGAATTGTTATGGCTAGGCTTGTATAGGCCCTAGGGCCGATAGCCTAGTACCAACCTATGAACCTATGAACCTAAATATTCCTTGACACGCATTTATTGCACATATGTGTGTTGCAATTACACTTTACAGCAGGGCATTTATGCTACTGGTATAGAGGTTTTAAATTTAAATACAATTGCAGAATTAACAGTATTGCATACTTGGGAAGTGTGGTATTTGAACCCACAACCTCTGACTACAGCCTAATATTTTAGTCTTCTTGGTTTGTGCTACAGACTAATGCATGCATACTTGCTATTACAATGGAGATGCGCATTCTCACTTTGATATTCTAATACTGGACTTTTGGATTCTGCTATAGACTAATGCATGCATATTTGTTTTTACAGTTGAGATATGGAAGCTCAATTTGATATAACTCTATAAAATACCAAAACAGCATTTTTTATCTTTTAATGCTACAGTAATAGTGCTCTTCTGCTGCATGCATGCCACATGCTTCCCTCCTCCTCACCAATCTAGCACCATGGGTTCTTACATTGACCACCCTTTCCCTGGCAGTTGTGGAAAAACAGAACAAAATGGAATACCATTATGAATACCAGTCTTGCCTGTATTTAACTGTTAAGTCTTACAAGTACTCTTTGTATTTTATACTTACAAGTGTGGATGTGCTCTGTCCTAAATTCTTTGATGCAAGCATTGAGGCTACCACTCTTTCTCCTCTGGAGATCATTGTTGTGATGCCTGCATTGGTCCCTAGTGTGGGAGATACTGGTGGCACTGGTTACAGCCCAGGCCAAACTATCCCAAGCCTTTGACTTATACTGGGACCCAGAATAGTCCCCCTGCAGTAGCCTGTTTCACTAGGAGTACAACAAAAATCTTGGACTCCTGGATACCCCATCTCTGAGCCCTAAATCTTACACCCTCTCCACAAACATCAGTCATGTCTACCATGGATCAAGAGCAATGGAGAATGATGGTTTCTCACCAATTCCAGTTATTGCATATACTGGGAGTGTGCACTATTTGAAAATGTTGCGCTATGCTTACCATGCCACAAACATGGTGCTTGACAGTGCGTGACAGTAGCCAGAGCACAACCATGGCAAACAATGCAATTTCAAGGTTGCTGGATGTACACCCAGTTGTGCGTTTTAATCAAATGTGAAGGCCATGCCAGTCCAGATAGCAAAAATATACTCACAGGAATATAGTACACAGTATACCCACAGCCATACATTTGATAATAAATGTGATAATACATAGTTAAGTAAATAAATAAATAAATACATAACAATATTAGTGTCTCAGCCCTCACACATATAATTAATATTATCTACACTATGTCAAGTGTTATAAGTGAGAGTGACTATAATGGGAAGTGGAACAACAGTAAAACTGCATGGAATATGCTGTATTTGAACCCAGGACCATGTGTATGGTAGCCCTACTGCCACAATAGAGTTGAAATAAAAATTGTTCGTGTTTCAATTAATTGCTATAAACTACAATATCACAACAGTGAAAAAAAAGTTGCATACCATGTCCTAGAATCCCAGATCATCTGTACTCCAGCCCTACACTTATATCTGCTGCCACAGGAGTAGTTACATAATATTCCTGATTTTACTGAATTTAGTGTTAAGGTCTCACTGTTAAATATTTCTCAACACAACTTTCTGGGTTTGCGTGATGCCCAATAGCATTAATTGAATGTATTCAGTTTCTGTTTTTAGCTGTCTACTTTCTGGGTGGTCCAGTTGTTGAGCTTTCACACTGCTGCACTTCACTCAAACAATATAAACACAACCAGATCAGGCATTCTTTTTTTCTCTGGATCCCATATTTGCATCGTGAAAACAGTTGCAAAAAAAAAAAAATAGTTGAAATGTAAAAAATCAGTCTGACATATAGAGTAGAAAATATTTGTAATTCAAAACTGCTTCAGGAAGGCAACACGATAACCATAAAACGTATTTCAGAAAAAGTATTTTATCAGACCAAGAAGTGCCTTCATGGTTGTAAAATCCCCTTCATGAGACGTACTTCCATCAATACAATAAAAGCCATATATACCTATTTCGAATTTCAAACAACCCATGGCAAAAATAAATCAATCAATCAATTAACAAAATATACAGCATTATAAAATTATTTAAAATATTTTATTTTATATTTTAAAATACATCATAAATACATCAAATCATGTATTATGGCACAACATAGCATAAACAATATAGGTATAAACAAAATATTTGTACACATGACATATTTTGACATAGGTCTGGATCTCAACTATCACTCCAATGCACCTTCAGAAATGAAGATTGGTGCCTTATTCCTCTTTGTCCCACAAACAGCTTCACACAATCAACTGCAACAGAATATACACTGATATCAGACCATAAATTGTTATTTATACAGTTATTATATTTATTATATTTGGACGTGGTGCTTTTGTGATCAATCAACCTGTTATGATTATAGTTTATAAATATACAGTTCTGCCTTACCTTTCTGTGTTTCTTGGTCATTCATCAGTTATCTGACCATTACTCTGAGACATACAGTATGTAAGCCATTCTATATCATTGGCCATAAAATGTGTGAGGATATTAGCTGGAGTTAATATGATATGCAGTTGCCAACAACTGAAGGGCAGGATGGATGGCACAAACAAGCACATATTGCTCTTTGTGGGGGGCAAAGGTGAGTTACTCTTATGGCACATACAAGGGTACACTGTGCTTTTTGGGGAGGAAACCAGGGGTGGCCCGTGCTATTGGACTGCCGGACTGCAGCCCCCTCAACTTCAAACTAACAAAAGAAAAAAAAGAAAAAGAAAAAAATAAGAAAAAAAATATTTTAAAATTTCGCGGACTCCGCGCATGCGCACTAGTCCAGACTGCTGCTGAGACAGTCTGGAGCATGGAGCATGCGCAGATTGTCTCAGCAACAGTCCTGATTAAGACACGTGAACAGGAGCGCTCCCACAAGTCTATGCAATTTTAAACTGCATAGACTGCCTGGGAACTCGCTGGGGAAAAGCGTCGGGGTCGGACTGCAAGGTCGGCAGTCAGGAGAAGGATCTCGGGTCTGGATTGGCTTGCTGCAGGGAAGATCTCGCAATGGGCAAGGTCGGATTTGCACGGGTTTTTCAGCTGCACTCGTTGGGGGGTTTGTGGATTTAATGGTGGTTTTGCAGACAGGGATGTACTACAGGACCAGGTAAGTGTACAGGGACTGTGTGTGTGTGTGTGTGTGTGTGTGAGAAAATGCCCCTGGTGCAATATACTGGTGGTTAGGTTCATGGTGGTGTGGTAGGGAATACCTCAGGCTTGAACCCTGTACCTTGTATGCAGGTGTTAAAGACCTGAATTCCCTACCCACCACCATTTGTAAAAAAATTGCAGATTTTTGCCTCATATTTGATCTGATCTGTTCCTCATAATATCTGTGGTTTACAAATGCTGCAATGCTTAATATTTGATGGTGCAGTGGTAGCATTGTTGCCTCACAGCTGCAGGTTCTCAGGTTTGCTTCTTGGCTGGGGTACCTTCTTTGTGGGGGGGGTCTGTATCTTCTCCTTGTGTTTGTGTGGGTTTGCTTTTGTGTCCTCCCATGTTACAAAGACATGTCTGCATTATTTCTTCCTGGGCCTCTGCTGAAATTTTTTTTTTGTTCCAAGTCAGACTGTCCTGATTAACAAATGTTAAATAAAATTGACAGGCATTTGAATTTCAGACTTCAGGTTTCTGAATGTTTAGTTCCTTACATATTTGATGGTGCAGTGGCAGTATTGTTGCCTCACAGCTATAGATTTTCTGGTTTGATTCTTGGCTGGGGTGCCTTCTGTGTGGAGTCTGCATCTTATCCCTGTGTTTGTGTGGATTTGCTCTGGTGTTCTGCCATTTTACAAAGACATGTGTCTACAGTATTTCTCCCTGGGCCTCTGCTGAAAATTGTTTTTGTTCCATCAGAAGTAAAATTGACAGGCATTTGAATTTCAGATTTCATATTCTTCAGAAAATACATAGTAAAACAGTGTTTTATTTTAGCAATAAATATATAGTAACGCAACCTTTTATTATAGCAATTTTTTAAGTTTATAAGATGGCTATTTGAAATTTGTCCTTATTTTTGGGACTGTAATACCCTGTTAGTGGCTTTGTCCAGGTTTTTTGTGCTAAGGTTGACAGCTATGGCAAGAACTGAATTCACTGAATATGTTTGAGGGCTGTATTCCCTCATTACTGGGTTTGTCCAGGTGTTTTGTGCTAAGAGGTTGACAGCTATGGTGAGAACTGAATTCATTAAATGATAGCCATTTAAGTTTCAGTCTTCCTCTCTTTCACAAAGCAGCTGATTTGGCGTAGTGGTATGTTGCTCTTGACTGTTTTGCACAGGGATCTTGGCAGTAAAATGTACGGTGATAAGACAGCATTTTTCTTTCACAAAGCAGGTGATTTGGTATAGTGGTATGTTATTCTAACTCTTGCACAGGGACCTTGGCAGTAAAATGTATGGTGGTAACACAGCATTTTATTCTAGCAGCTTTCCAAGATTATACAAGCAATGTTTAATGTGTCCCTGGTTTTTGCCCCTTTGACCCACACCAATAAATTTGACTTTTTCCAGACTTCTTGTGCTGCGAAGTTGAGATGCAGTTGAGTATTGAGTAGATTTTACAAGGAGCTGAGAGCTGCAGGGGAAGAGAAGTTTAGTGCTGATTATGCTAAGTCAGCTCACATTGCTAATAGCACAAAAGGTTGTGTACTTGTTTTTGATGCAGAAAGTTGTTGGTTCTACTCCCATAAGGGGTGAATGCTGCCGTACTGAAAATTAAGGTACTAACTATGAGCCTGTTATCAGTTTGCCATCCATTTCCTATTGCAATATTACTAGCTTATTTTTAATGTAATTTAGGCAATTTATTCCTCAGGGGCATCAGACACTTTATTTTTCGATGAAACCATGAAATATAAAGGTGATTGCTAGCACCAACCTCTTCATTACAGATTTATTTAACGTGGAATTATTTAGATGACTTTTTTACTACTTCAGAGATTGTGCATATTTACTGATAATGGTGGACTGTAGAATTGTGCATATTTACTGATAATAGTGGACTGTAGAAGTTTGAGTAGACTTTTATGATGGAAATGTTCTGAATTGGACAGTTTTGTTTCATTGTTTACTGGAAAAATGTTCAAAGCAGTAGGAAGGTGTATCAAAGAGCACATGTATGTTTCATATGCAAGGGGCCTATGATTTGAAAACAGCCCAGAATTAATTTTTATCTGCCACGGGTAAAATGTATTTTCTTTGAATGTTGGTTTTAATGTTGTTTCAATGAATGTGAGTTTCAAGGGCAGAGAAGTTTTAATGCCAAGTTTGTTTAGCAGATGTCTTAGTGTTTGTGCTGTAAAATGCAAAATAAAACTTTCAAATGAAGTTCAAATCATCATAGAAGTAAATCAGTATGCACATTAGTGTTTATGGTAAATGGAGTGAAATAGCAAAGTAATGGATCATTGGAATGGCTGCAGGGAGGCTCCATTCGACCATGGTTTTGTGAGGGGGAAGGGCGGAAAACTTAGACAGCCCCAGCTGAACTATACCTCCCAACTGTCCAGATTTTCAAAGAATGAATAGATTTTTTGCTTCTTATTTTTGGTTTATTCCTCATAAAATTTGTGGTTTTCTGGCAAATCATTTAGGAATTAAGTCACTAAATAATGACACACTAGTTTCAGACTTCATAACCTTCAGAAAAATGCATGCTAAAGTAAGACCTGTTCTATCAACTGTCCCAGTTTATCGAAGAGCAATTTTTAGTACTGTTTATATGTTCCCCCAATATATTTGGCCTTGTCCAGATTTATGTCCCAGTTTATAGAAGAGCAATTTTTAGTACTGTTTATATGTTCCCCCAATATATTTGGCTCCAGATTTATTGCATTAACAGGTTGAGAGGTACATGCAAATAAATTGCTTTATAGAATTAGGCATAGCCAAACCTCTGAACTGTCCCTGATTTTGACTCAAAATGTTGCTCTTCCCCTAATGATCCCTCCGCAAAATAGCAATTTTGGAAGAAAACATGGAGGGTTTATAATTAAGAAATAACTGTAATAATCAGATTACTTTTATTTCAGAAATGCATGTGATATTTTATTTTGTTAGCTGCTCAAGTTAGCAGTACTAATATTAAAGTGTCCCTTCTTTGACAGGTTCCCAGCTGTATTGTGTTGCTATTTTATATTTTTACATCACATTTTTGGTCCATTTTTCATAAAATTGTGTTTTTTTGGCAAATTAGTGACAAATAATTAAAGACTGAAGTTAGAAAATAATGACAGACATTTGAGTTTCAGATTTCATACCATTCAGAAAATTCATACTAATGCAAGACCTCTATTAGCTTTCTAAGTTTATAAGAGCAATATTTTAAAAATTGTCCTTATTTTTGGGCCTTTGTCCCATTTCTTTGTATGGCTTTGTCCAGATTTCTTGCTCTGAGGTTGAGAGGTATGACAAATGTGTCAGGGCCATCACAAGTCAGCCAGAGACATTTCAAGCTGTGACATACTTGTTACACCCCACTTCCCCATGTAGTGACTCTGGATGTGTCGAAGCAAGGCAAGGAGTAGTTATGCAGTGTAAATGTGCAGAGAATCCCACCCATCCAAGGTAGACACAAGTACTAGAGTGGCTTTTCATCTGTCCTTGATTTTTATAGAATGGTCTGGTTTCTGTCATATTTTTTGTACTGTTGATTTATGCTTATTACTCAAAGTGCCTGTTGCTCTGTGTTTAAGTAGCAATACTTTAATGACCATCAGGTAAGCTTGGCTGAGATTGCAAGATGCAAGTAAGCTTTAATAAGCATACTGTTAAAGAATTGCCAACATTGAAAGCCTTTCTTTTGCCATGTAGAGAATACTTAACTAGATAATGTATAAGCCTCGGGTATAGAAATGCATATGCCAGTATTTGTAATAAAGGACAGAATTACATTATTTTAAGAGTCTCATTACACTTGGAGACTTCCAGTAATCTCTGCAGGCTTTACCCGTAAACCGAATGCCAATCGCGTGGTCCATAACCTGTACAGTAATCCTTTTAAGCAATGTATCTTGAGCTTATTTCTTGTTTGCTTTTCATTTTTTACTTTGATCATGTTTTCCCCATGAAACAAGTAGATGTCAGGCAGCAGGTCTTTTTCTGGATAAGGAACATTTTTACAAGTTGGGGCATCAGAGATTTCTACTTTCAGCATGTTACTTGTTACTTTAATAAAGCTGAATATAAATTATAATTAGAACTGCAGTGCAAGAAGTGGTTTGAGTTGAGTGCTGCTTGTTTTTCTTATACTTGATTTTGACTGGCATTCCATTAATGTATTTAAAAAAAAGTAATTTATTTTTTCATGCCTCACAACCTTTTTTGTTTCCATCTAGATATTAAGCTGTCATGCAGCCAATGCATTGAAATATTTTTATTCTTCTACACTTCATTTTGTCTTGATTGGACTCTCATAATGACTGTTTGGCACCCAGTGCAGTATATTCAGTTTCTGTGGTTTGCTACTACAGGTGTGTGTGTGTGTGTGTGTGTGTGTGTGTGTGTGTGTGTGTGTTGTAGGGAAAACCTCAGGCTTGAACCCTGTACCTTGTATGCAGGTGTTAAAGACCTGAATTCCCTACCCACCACCATTTGTAAAATAAAAAACTGCAGATTTTTGCCTCATATTTGATCTGATCTGTTCCTCATAATATCTGTGGTTTGTAAATGTTGCAATGCTTGATATTTGATGGTGCAGTGGTAGCATTGTTGCCTCACAGCTGCAGGTTCTCAGGTTTGCTTCTTGGCTGGGGTGCCTTCTTTGTGGGGTCTTTATCTTCTCCCTGTGTTTGTGTGGGTTTGCTTTTGTGTCCTCCCATGTTACAAAGACATGTCTGCATTATTTCTTCCTGGGCCCCTGCTGAAATTTCTTTTTGTTCCAAGTCAGACTGCCCTGATTAACAAATGTTAAATAAAATTGACAGGCATTTGAATTTCAGACTTCAGGTTTCTGAGTGTTTAAGTCCTTGCATATTTGATGGTGCAGTGGTAGTATTGTTGCCTCACAGCTATAGGTTTTCTGGTTTGATTCTTGGCTGGGGTGCCTTCTGTGTGGAGTCTGCATCTCCTCCCTGTGTTTGTGTGGATTTGCTCTGGTGCCCTGTCATTTTACAAAGACGTGTCTGCAGTATTTCTCCCTGGGTCTCTGCTGAAAATTGTTTTTATTCTGTCAGCAGTAAAATTGACAGGCATTTGAATTTCAGACTTCATGTTCTTCAGAAAATACATAGTAACACAACCGTAACACAACCTTTTATTCTAGCAATTTTCTAAGTTTATAAGATGAATATTTGAAATTTGTCCCTATTTTTGGGACTATATTCCCCCATTATTGGCTTCGTCCAGGTTTTTTGTGCTAAGGTTGACAGCTATGGCAAGAACTGAATTCACTGAATGTTTGAGGGCTGTATTCCCTCCTTACTGGATTTGTCCAGGTGTTTTGTACTAAGAGGTTGACAGTTATGGTGAGAACTGAATTCACTAAATGATAGCCATTTAAGTTTCAGTCTTCCTCTTTTACAAAGCAGCTGATTTGGCGTAGTGGTATGTTGCTCTGACTGTTTTGCACAGGGAGCTTGGCAGTAAAATGTATGGTTCTAGCAACTTTCCAAGATTATACAAGCAATGTTTGTGTCCCTGGTTTTTGGGCTTTTGACCCCCCCCCAATACATTTTGGCTTTTTCCAGTTTTCTTGTGCTGCGAAGTTGAGTATTGAGTAGATTTTACAAGAAGCTGAGAGCTGCAGGGGAACAGAAGTTTAGTGTTGCTTAAGTGAAGTTGGTTTGCCTTGTTAATAGCACAACAGGTTGTGTGCTTGCCTTTGATGCAGAAGGCTGTGGGTTCTACTCCCACAAGGGGTGAATGCTGCCATACTGAGAATGTTCTACTTGGTGAAGATACTAACTATGAGTCCGTTATCAGTTTGCCATCCATTTCCTCTTGCAATATTACTAGCTTATCATTTTTTTAATGTAATATAGGCAATTTATTCCTGAGGGGCAACAGACACTTTATTTTTCGATGAAACCATGAAATATAAAGGTGTTTGCTAGCAGCAACCTCTTCATTAGTTACAGATTTCTTTAATGTGGAATTATTTAGATGACTTTTACTTCTTCAGAGATAGTGCATATTTACTGATAATGGACTGTAGAATTGTGCATATTTACTGATAATGGTGGACTGTAGAATTGTGCATATTTACTGATAATGGTGGACTGTAGAATTGTGCATATTTACTGATAATGGTGGACTGTAGAATTGTGCATATTTACTGATAATGGTGGACTGTAGAATTGTGCATATTTACTGATAATGGTGGACTGTAGAATTGTGCATATTTACTGATAATGGTGGACTGTGGAAGTCTGAGTAGACTTTTATGATAAATGTTCTGAACTGGGCAGTTTTGTCATTATGGGTGCATGCATTTTGTTTCATTGCTTACTGGAAAAATGTTCAAAACAAATTTAAAACACCCTCTAACAACTGTAATATATTGTACAAGGAATATAATTTAGTACAATGAGGAAGGTGTATCAAAGAGCACATGTATGTTTCATATGCAAGGGGCCTATGATTTGAAAACAGAACACAATTCATCTTTATCTGCCACTGGCAAAATATATTTTCTTTGAATGTGGGTTTCCATGCTGTTTCAATGAATGTGAGTTTCAAGGGCAGAGAAGTTTTAATTTTAAGTTTTCATTGTGAGACTGCATTGCTTTGTTTAGTAGATGACTTAGTGTTTGTGCTGTAAAATACAAAATAAAACTTTCAAATGAAGACAAACTCATCATAGAAGTAAAGCAGTATGCACATTAGTGTTTATGGTAAATGGATTGAAATAGCCAAGTAATGGTTCATTGGAATGGCTGCAGAGGCTCCATTCAACCATGATTTTGTCAGGGGGGAAGGGCAGCAAACTCAGACAGGCCCAGCTGAACTATACCTCCCAACTGTCCAGATTTTCAAAGAATGAATAGATTTTTGCTTCTTATTTTTGGTTTGTTCTTCATAAAATTTGTAGTTTTCTGGCAAATCATTTAGGAATTAAGTCACTAAATAATGATACACTGAGTTTCAGACTTCATAACCTTCAGAAAAATGCATGCTAAAGTAAGAACTGTTATTCTATCAACTGTCTCAATTTATACAAGAGCAATTTTAGTACTGTTTATATGTTCCCCCAATATATTTGGCCTTGTTCAGATTTACTGCATTAACAGGTTGAGAGGTACATGCAAATAAATTGCTTTATAGAATTAGGCATAGCCAACCTCTCAACTGTCCCCGATTTTGGCAAAAAATGTTGCTCTTCCCCCTAATAATCCCTCCGCAAAATAACAATTTTGGAAGAAAACATGGAGGGTTTACAATTACGAAATAACTGTAATAATCAAAGTTATAGATTACTTGAAATGCATGTAGATTCTTTTATTTTGTCAGCTGCTCAAGTTAGCAGTACTAATATAGCAATAACCCATGCCTGGGTGTGGGTAATGCTGGATTTACCCACGGTTGGCGTGGTTTGGTCCCGAGGGCGAAGCCCGAGGGACCAAACAAAGACAACTGTGGGTAAATCCAGCATTACCCACACCCAGGCGTATATTATTAATGACATTATTTAAGAAAAGAAATAATTACTTTTCTTAAATAATGGCATTGTATAATGCCTCTTTGCTGCCCTTCCGCAGCTGGCTGGTGTTCAGCAGTTCTGATGTACTGCAAATGCCTACGTAGTACATCAGAGCTGTGGGCAAAAGCAACGGAGAACGCAAGATCTCCGTTGCTTTTTACTGTCTTGCTATGTTAAATGGGTTTAACATAGCGAGACAGCTTTAAAATAAGCAACGGAGATCTCCGTTGCTTATTTTAAAGCTGTCTCGCTATGTTAACCTCATTTAACATAGTGAGACAGGTTAAAAAAAAAAAGCAACGGAGATCGCAAGATCTCCGTTGCTTTTTACATTGTCGCTATGTTAAAGGAGTTTAACATAGCGAGACAGCTTTAAAAAAAGCAACGGAGATCTGCGTTGCTTTTTTTAAACCTGTGTCGCTATGTTAAACTCTTTTAACATAGCAAGACAGTGTTTTATACTAACGGAAAAAGTCCGGGTGACCGGACCTTTTTCTGTTAGTATATTGAGATTTACAACGGGCATGCTGGTTGGGCTGGCCAATCAGCGTTCACGTTTTAGAGGAGGCCTTGTATAATATTAAAGTGTCCCTTCTTTGACAGGTTCCCAGCTGTATTGTGTGGCTATTTTATATTTTTGCATCACATTTGTTCCATTTTTCATAAAATTGTGTTTTTAGCAAATTAGTGACAAATCACTAAAGACTGAAGTTAGAAAATAATGACGGACATTTGAGTTTCAGATTTTATACCCTTCAGAAAAGTCATACTAATGCAAGACCTATTCTATTAACTTTCTAAGTTTATTAGAGTAATATTTAAAAATTGTCCTTATTTTTGGGCATTTGTCCCACTTCTGTGTATGGCTTTGTCCAGATTTCTTGCTCTGAGGTTGAGAGGTATGACAAATGTGTCAGGGCCATCACAGTCAGCCAGAGACATTTCAAATTGTGACATACTTGTTGCACCCCACTCCACCATGTAGTGACTCTGGATGTGTCCAAGCAAGGCAAGGAGTAGTTATGCAGTGTAAATGTGCAGTGTGTCCCCCCCATCCAAGGTAGACACAAGTACTACAGTGGCTTTTCATCTGTCCTTGATTTTGCAGAAAGGTCTGGTTTCTGTCATATTTTTGTACTGTTGATTTATGCTTATTACTCAAAGTGCCTGTTGCTCTGTGTTTAAGTAGCAATGCTTTAATGACCATAAGGTAAGCTTGTCTGAGATCGTAAGATGCAAGTAAGCTTTAATAAGCATACTGTTAAAGAATTGCCAACATTGAAAGCCTTTCTGCTGCTGCCATGCAGAGAATACTTGACTAGATAATGTATAAGCCTTGGGTATTAAAGGGCAGGATTCCATTATTTTAAAAAGCTCATTACACTTGTTGGAGACTTCCAGTCATCTCTACGGACTTTACCTGTAAACTAAACAGAATGCCAATCATGTGTGGTCCATAACCTGTACAGTAATCCTTTAAGCAATGTATCTTGAGCTTGTTTCTTGTTTGCTTTTCATTTTTTACTTACATGTTTTCCCATGAAACAAGTAGATAGTTGTCAGGCAGCATGTCTTTTTTGGATAAGAAACATTTTTACAAGTGGGGGCATCACAGAGATTTCTACTTTCAGCATGTTACTTGGTACTTTAATAAAGCTGAATATAAATTATAATTAGAACTGCAGTGCAAGGAGAAGTGGTTTGAGTTGTGTGCTTCTGGTTTTTCTTGTACTTGATTTTGACTGGCATTCCAGTAATGTATTTAAAAAGTAATTTATTTTTTCATGCCTCACAACCTTTTGTTTCCATCTAGATATTAAGTAAGCTGTCATGCAGCCAATGCATTGAAATATTTTTATTCTTCTACCCTTATTTTTGTCTTGATTGGACTCTCATAATGATGGTTTGTCACCCAGGGCAGTGTATTTAATTAAAGTTAATTTTTGTCGTTTTGAGCATAGCTCCTCCCCTTTATAGTTGACCACACCCCGTCCCCTTGACCCCACCCATTCAGCTGTCTCCTGCAGCCCCCCTTTGATTTGAAGTCACCAGCCGCCACTGGAGGAAACAATGCTGAGTTACTGTTAAGGTACAAACAAGTATAGACTGTTCTTTTGAGGTGAGCAAAGGTGAGTTATATTGTGGCACAAACAAAAATGGACTGTTCTTCTCGGGGGAAAAGGTGAGTTACTGCTATGGCACAAACAAGTATATGTTGCTCTTGTTAGTCTTCTTGTTTTTCATCCTGCCTGTTGTTTAATCTTGTGAGGGTTGTGAAGTCAGAAACTGCAATGTGTATCATTACTTTCTTACTTTTCTCTTTAATGATTTTCCATTACATAAGTATGGTGTTAAACTGAGGGCGTGCGGTGATCACCAGTATGTTTGAGAGGTATGACTATGTGAATCTTTGATGCCTGAGGCCTACTACTTACTAATGGACACATACAAGTCAAATAAGTCTCTGCTGTCACATGTTAAAGTAATTTCTGTATAACTCACCCACCTTTTACTTGCTTACTGTATCAAGTAATGAAATACAAGGACATGTCATGATATTATTATAGCAATAACCCACGCCTGGGTGTGGGTAATGCTGGATTTACCCACGGTTGGCATGGTTTGGTCCCGAGGTAAGCCCGAGGACCAAACAAAGACAACCTTGGGTAAATCCAGCATTACCCACACCCAGAAGTGGTTATTATTATAATGACATTATTTAAGAAAAGAAATAATTACTTTTCTTAAATAATGGCATTGTATAATGCCTCTTTGCTGCCCTTCCGCAGCTGTCTGGTGTTCATGAGTTCTGATGTACCGCATGCCTACGCAGTACATCAGAGTTGTGGCAAAAGCAACGGAGAACGCAAGATCTCCGTTGCTTTTGTCTCGCTATGTTAAATGGGTTTAACATAGCGAGACAGCTTTAAAATAAAACGGAGATCTCCATTGCTTATTTTAAAGCTGTCGCTATGTTAAACTCATTTAACATAGCGAGAATTGTAAAAGCAACGGAGATCGCAAGATCTCCGTTTTACACTGTGTCGCTATGTTAAAGGAGTTTAACATAGCAAGACAGCTTTAAAAAATGCAACGGAGATCTGCGTTGCTTTTTTTAAACCTGTGTCACTATGTTAAACTCTTTTAACATAGCGAGACAGTGTTTTATACTAACGGAAAAAGTCCGGGCGACCGGACCTTTTTCCGTTAGTATATTGAGGGATTTACAACGGGCACGCTAGTTGGGCTGGCCAATCAGCGTGCAAGTTTTAGAGGAGGCATTGTATAATAAGCAATATACTCCATGTTCAGGACTTGATAATGCAGCAGTTGCCACAGTATTACTTCAGGGCTGACTCTATTTGATGCAAGCATTACACAGCCAATACATGAGGAGGTAAAGGTTGTGTGAGTTGCCTGACATCATTGTAACTATATGTATCTAATTAGGAGGCAGTTTTAAGCCCCTAGTTGGTGACTGAGTGTGCTATGCATTGTCTCTTAGCAAGTGCAAGGGCATAATGAGCACGCCTATGTCTGCCTGTACCCACAGCTGCTTGTGGTTCCCCATTTGGCTCCTCATCTGCATGTGGTTATGGTGACCTTGGCATTAGTGTTGGGATGTGTGCCCTTTCCCCTTGCTGATCTTGCTGACACTGTTTCCTCAGGATTATGTTATGTAGCATGACATATACTGTGAAGATTTCTGTACATGTCCATGGATTGTACTGCAGGGCTCCCCCAGATGTATCTAGGCACCAGAACAGTGACTTCAGCAGCTGAAACACTCACTCTATGACATTTATGGTTTTACCCTCATTATGGCATTCTTCTGTGAGTGTGTGTGCATTTGAGATGGGTGTCATCAGCCATGGTTCCAGTGCATAGCCTGCATTCCCCAATAAATGAGCCTTTGGGATATCCCCCCTAGCAAATATCTGGTACATTTGGGAAGTGTGCCAAATATGTTAGTCGTGGTAACTGCCAGGGTTGCCAGCACACACATTCAAGATGATTCCCTTTGCATTACACATGACATGACAGTTGACAGAGTAGTAGCCATTTCTGTTAATGGAGAGCCTACCCTGTTCCCCAGGTGTTGCCTTAATTTCTACATGAATGCAATCTATGGCACCCAGTAATTCAGGGTAGTGCACTACCTGGTAGAGCTGTTGCATATTTCTGGCTCTCTCCTCAGAACTACTGGGAAAATATATGTGGTACCAGCACAAGTAAAACCAGCTGCAAAACACAAACTCAAAAGAGAAAACTTGCAGAGAAAACCAGTTTAATAAAAAGCAAAGCTTTCGGGCGTAACCCTTCTTCAATACTAATACATTCAAACACTAAACTCTAGAAGCTTAAATACAGGTCTAAAATCACATGACCAGCAGCCAAATGAAATCATGTGACAGAAAACAAATTATAAATTAAAGACATATACATATAAATATATTAAAAGATGTGTAGATACACAGTATAAAATATTTACTTTACAATATTACGTAGCTTAATTAACACAGGTTTTAAACTGACAGTGCTATTTAAACCAGGATGAGTTTCAGCAGCTAATCTCAATATCCATTCAAATTCTTTGAGCTCAAGGCGGTTGTTGACATCACCACCTCTTTCATTTGGACATAGAGCATCAATCACTCTAAACTTAAATGTATGTGTTTCACCACAAGTTTTAATATGTTTACATAGTGCATTATTGTCACAATTTCTCCTAATTTCAGAATTATGGTCTATAACACGTTCCTTAAGCTTACGTATTGTTTTTCCCACGTAAAATGAACTGCATGAGATGCAGGTAGCCAAATAAACCACAAAAGTGGTGTTACAAGTAGCTGTAATTTTAAAATTAAATACTTGTCCATTGGCAGGATGAGTGAAAATATCACTACCATTCCCTAAGATGTAAGCACAGGCAACACAGTTAAAACATGGAAAAGTACCAGTTTTAGCAGCCAATTGTGTATAACAGGGTCTATAAAAATCTTTATAACAGAGTAAACTTTTAATCGTCCTCATATTTTTATATATAAAATGTGGCTTGGTGCCCACTATAGTTTTTAGTTCATCCAATGCCATCAGAATGGGCCAGTTCCTGTTAATAATTTGTCTAATTGAACTTGATCTACCATTAAAAGTTGTAACGTACCTTATTTCATGTTGAGTAATGGTGTTAATACACTGACTATCTGTAAGGCTTGACCTATCTTCCAAAAAAGTTGGTATAAGTGATGTCTGCCTAGCTTCCATTACATCAGATTTAAGCTTGGATAATAAATTCATATCATATCCACTAGAAAAAAAGTCCTCTACCATATTATCAAGTTGTGAAGCAAATGTAGTATTATCAGTAGTTAGTCTACTTGCTCTAATAAATTGTGATTTTGCTACACCTTTAAAGACATGTGGCGCGTGCATACTACTGTGATGCGTATATCTTCCATTACTAACATCCTTTCTATAAATACTAGTGTTTAATATGCCATCATTCAATTGCAGTTTGACATCTAAAAAACATATGCTGCTATCAGACACATCCATTTTAAATTTCAAAAAATTAGTACTAGAATTTAAATAATCAGTGAAAATATCAGTGAAAATATTCAAATCATCATGTAGGGCTCCCCCAGATGTATCTAGGCACCAGAACTGTGACTTCAGCAGCTCAAACACTCACTCTATGACATTTATGGTTTTACCCTCTTTATGGCATTCTTCTGTGAGTGTGTGTGCATTTGAGATGGGTGTCATCAGCAATGGTTCCAGTGCATAGCCTGCATTCCCCAATAAATGAGCCTTTGGGATATCCCTCCTAGCAAATATCTGGTACATTTGGGAAGTGTGCCAAATATGTTAGTCGTGGTAACTGCCAGGGTTGCCAGCACACACATTCAAGATGATTCCCTTTGCATTACACATGACATGACAGTTGACAGAGTAGTAGCCATTTCTGTTAATGGAGAGCCTACCCTGTTCCCCAGGTGTTGCCTTAATTTCTACATGAATGCAATCTATGGCACCCAGTAATTCAGGGTAGTGCACTACCTGGTAGAGCTGTTGCATATTTCTGGCTCTCTCCTCAGAACTACTGGGAAAATATATGTGGTCACTGGCATATTGGAGCATAGCATCTAGAAACTGGTGGAGGATCATATATGCTGATGCCTGTGACACCCCCAGCATGTCCCCTGTTGGTCTCTGAAAGGTACCTGTAGCTAAGATTCTAAGGGCTACACATACATTAGTTTCCACAGGGATGGGTTATTCCTAGTTGGCTGTGGCTCTAAGTTGAGGGCAGCAGAGATCACAGGGTCCCTGTAGTGTGTCCCAATCTAGCCTGTAGCACTCTATAATTTCCACATCATGTAGGTTATGAAAAATTAAATGGGGCTTGAAGACTCTTCTCCTTCATGGCCTAGGCCTATTGTTAGCAGCAGCAGTGGCTTTGACCTGTAGCAAATACAAATGGATTAAAGCAGCAGCAGCCCCTAATATTCTGTCTGTTTAGACTTTGAGTGTCTGTACCTCAAAGGTTTTGAAATCCACAGGAAAAACCAGCATGCACTCTACATGGATTCTGTAGAGCTTGTTGCATAGTTCCACCATGTTCGATTGGTTGATTAGCATGCAATTCACTGCTTATACTGTAATTAGCATCTATTAAACATAGACAAAGACAGATGCAATCCATTAATAATCTGTACCATATAAAAAGGCAAGCTGATGGTGAAGAAAGTTGTATACTGTTTGAAGACTGTATCACCTCTTTCTCTTCAGGATATATCTGTACAGAGGAGTACTGAACGTCATCAGGTATGTTCCCATTTTCTCATCTATATACTGCATATGCTAGAAAGTATTTGAGAATAATGTGAAGCAAAGGCTTTTACACTTTTATCTGTATGCATTAGTTAGAAGTGTAATGATGGCATGGGCAGGTTTCTCAAGCCGTTTCAAAGGTACATGTGATTGCCAATACATGAAAATGGAATGTTGGAATGTTGTGAGATAAATATGTACAAATGATTCAGGGACAGGTCCTTCAATAGCACTTTTAGCATTTCAGATATGTTTTGTTAGCAAAATGGGTCATTTGTCTGTTATTCTATGGGGGAAGGTAGCATAGATGAGTTAATGTTATGGCACAAACAAGGGTATGTTACTTTTGTTACTCTCCTTGTTTTTCATCCTGCCTGCTGTTAGTATTTCACATCTTTAGACTGTTTTATGTTTCTCCAGTGGGTAATACTGACTAGCTACCTTTTCTGTTTTATCTGAAAACAGTTATTTTGCAGTTGTGTGATACTTATGTGTAATATACTAATTCTGTCTTTTAGGACACCTAAAAGTATGCCACATAGGCATGTCAATCCACGGAGAGACCCCCCCCCCCCATTAACCGATGCTGAAAGCTAAGTAGTTGTTGATGGGTTTAGGCAACATGGTGCTTTCCTCTTGGAAAGGGGATGGTGAGATATGGAACATAGGAGGTGAAAATGCCAGCAGATTGTCCAGGAAGTAAATGCCATAGGTGTCTATAGCAGAACATACATACAGGTATAGCACAGGGCCAGTGGAATGATCACATCTGCAGAGAGATGAGCCACTACACTTAGCAATGACCAAATGGTTGCTGGGGAAGGGCTTGCTAGGGAACCACCACTAACTCCTAATGAACAGTTTCTAGCCAATATCAGAGATTCAAATAGCTACCATGAGATTACAGTACAGCACATCCTTGATGTGGGTGGAGCACCTTCTGAAATAGCAAGTATGTCTCAGGAGGAGCTTCCAGGTAGGCTTTGTTTTCTGAGCAGTTGAATACTGCTGTATAGCAAAACAATTGAAATGAATAAGTTAATTCCCTGTCACATATCTATTTTTTTTGGGGGGGGGATTGAAGATTGCTACAGTTATAAGCTTAGGTTGCAGTTGTCAGACACATTCTTGATGAAAGTAGAGTTAATGCACATATAAAGGGGTAAATGTATTACTCCCTGTGTTACTGATAATTATGATGATGTTGCCCTTACCTCTTTCTTAACTCCTTCCTGGACCATCTGGACTATAGTGCAGTATGCCTTCTATAGATTGTACGCAAATATTTTTATGTCAGTACTGCTGACCAATTTAACTCATTACATCCGAGTGATGCCTCCAGGTGCATCTGCAGTTACCTCCTACTGTGCCTCTAGGTGTCAAATATTGCTTGTTCATATTTGCATTAATAATTCCAAAACCATGTAACATACAAGGTATCAGAATATTTTGTTTTGAAGCATACGTGATGGCAAACACAGTTGTGTGGATATTTGACCTATGTCAGTGAGTATTTGTTAGAACTGCAAGGTGATAACTTCATTTTTTAAAGGCTCAAGTCATGCCCACTGGGAGTTAAGGTACACACTCAAAAGAGCTGTACTGGAGGGAATGAGTTAAAGAAATATTGTAGTGTGTGATATTCATTTCAAGCCTGTTATGTATATTGATGTACTGTCTGTAATACTGGCAGCACTGTTAGTTTGTCAGCATATATTGCACTATAGTAGTGCAAGCATTAATGTATTCCTGTGTTTCTTGCTTTTTATCACAGGTGATCATGACAGTTAGAGTGTGGGCCCTTTGCCACCTGATGTCAGTGTATCAACAGACTCTGATGATGATGGTGGCCAAACTGAGGCACAGTAAGGGGGTGTAGAGGTCGAATCTGATACAGGGGTTGACATACAGCCATCCCCTGTATTTCCTTGGGACACAGCCAGTAGGCCTATGCCTACCCAGTCCACTGAGCCCACAGATATCGGACAGGTGGAGGATGAGGAAATTGAACAGGGAAGTGTGGCTACTGCAACTTCAGTGCCTGTTGAGTCTGGCCATACCAAAGAGTGGGAAAGGTGCCACACAGGAGGATTGATAGGGGTGCTCAAAGGAGGGCCTGCTATCCCTCCTCCACCTGGTGCAGTTGTCACTTCCTGTGCCACTCATTGTATGTTTAGGGCCATCATGGAGGCACAGACATGTTCCCATAGGTGCTCAAGGCAAATGCTCAGGGTTGTGGATGTGGCATAGTCTGACATGCATGACTGCCTCTACTGTGTTGGCAATTTATTGGATCAGATGAATGACATGTTGGCATGAGGTATGTCTGTGATAGATGGAAGGTTGTCTGTCATGGAATGAGCAGTGTCTGTGACAGAAAGTCTGCTTGGAGGGGAACAGCATACTTGTGGGCATAGGTCAGCAAAACTATCTGCTGTCAGCCAATGTGCCCATGCCTGATCACACTCTCATAGTGGCAGTACTTCCACTGCTCTGTCAGTATGTGTGCTGTCCACAACCATACATAGCAGGCCATGGGGTCATGGTCCTGGACATTCCTGTGAAGACAGTTCATCCAACAGACATCAGTCGCATTCAGGTAGCAGCACTGCATCTGACTGTGGGCTTGGATGTACCAATGCAACTCCTCACAGAGACAATTTGCATGGTCAGGGATGAGAATGATGAACTGCCATCTGTACGATGCACACCTCACACCTGTGCAACAGACCAAGATGCAGAGTTAGCACAGAGCTTGGCTGTGCTCATGCAGACACTCACGCTAATTTCACTTGGAGGACCTCTACAGACACACACACAAAAGTTACTCATTTCTTTTCACTGGCCATTTGTTGTTTTTTTTTTCCCAATGACTGCCTTCCTCTCCTTCTTACTCACACGCACTCATCAATCTTTTGTGTCACCCTAGACTTCCTGCCTCTCCACACAACACTGTGCAAGTGATGATAGCTGTGCCATGTCCCTGTTTTCTATCTTTTGGATTCAGGGATACAAATGCTGTGTCTGATTCTCAGGGAGCATAGCTAACTTAATCCTTAATATATCTGCATTTGTGTTGTTGAACTGATTATTGTACTTTTGACTTATATTGGCCTTTGAAAGTTAGACAATTGACAGCATTAAAATTTCATAACTTTATAGTGAATGCTCTTCTTATCACTGTAAAGTCAGAAACTGCAATGTGTATCGTTACTTTTGAACTTCTTTATTTAATGATTTTCCAGGACAAACATATGGTGCACATCTTAAGTCACTCCATTCGTATTCTGATCTTAGGACTGTATGGCAGCACTGTAGGAAAACCTCATCAGAACAGTAATACAGTATAATGCTCTCTTTTGCATGTACCTCAGAAGACACATGCAGCAGCTAGAGAGACCACAGGGCTTTCTCAGCAAGATAACACAGAGCCTACAAACCATGTCATCATGTATGTGACTAGACTAATAGCCATGTCACTGTAATCTGTCTGTTACAGGATGAGGTGATATCTACCTGGCCTCCAGGCCAGTGTTTGACCATGCCCTATTGGAATAACTGCATATCCAAAACTCTGATATAGCTGATGACATCAGCAGTGTCTGTTGAGTATATGATAATAACAGTGTCCCACATGATGTGGTAAAAAAGGCTCTCTCAGTAATGTCAGTCAAGAGCACGCACACAGTTTAGAGTAGTGAGAATAGAACTCCTATCTAAGTAGGCAGACTACAGAACACAGTACTTAATGCAAGCACCACAGCACAAGCCTAACTTTTGCAAGACTGCAGCTGAACCTGTAGTACATGACATCAACAGCCTATGTGTGAGACAAGATATTGGCAGGCCTGAAGGTTCATAGCTTCATAGGTTCATATGAGGTTACTACCATAATGGCCCTAGGTTCATAGTTCATAGGAGGTTACTAGGCTAATGGCCATAGGGCCTTTTCAAGCCTAGACAAGTTGTACCATTGCCCTCTTATAGACTAAGATATATAGTCCATATTTGCCAATCCAGGATCAGCACTGGTTGTCCCTGTCTAACAGTGACATAGGTGAAAGCCTTGGGGTAATTCTATGATTTCCCATCCATTTGTCCAAGTGACACTGAAATAGGGTCATTGAGATGGTCAGTTTCACATGAACTGGGAGTTTGTTCCATAGGAGTGGCAATGTCTGGGAGACGCATCTGTCTATCCAGCATGTCCTGTTGATGTTGCAGGCTAGGTTAAGGTCCCTAGTGTGAGTGAGTCTTTTCCCATTTGATTTGTGGGGGTGCAACATTTCCATTAAAACAGGGTTTGAGACTGCTCTGTAGGCCAGCCACATGTTGCCTCTCAGCAGTCTATATAATACAGAGTACAGTGATAGGGCCTTCAGTCTGACCATGTAGGTAATGTATTGGAAGCCCCTGTATTTTTTCAGTGAGAAACCTTTGAGGTCTCTTCAGATGCTGCAGCTGTTTGGTGAAGTACATGCAAAAGGGATAATTGTACTTTATTACTGGTCTGTTGAGGGACGATTACAGTGGAGTTATAACATCCTTAGTTTTAGATGCTGTGCTCTTACTTATGATATGCGCAATGTAAAAGGCCTTCCTTACTTCTGTGGACACATGATGAACAAAGTTGAAGTTGCTATCAAACTGCATTCCCAAATCTGTCACCACTGGTTGGTACATGGGGAGGGGGTATTATTACCAGTGTAATTTACAGGGACTTCTCTGTTGAAAGGGATAATAGTACATTTTTTGGGTTAACTTTAAGTCTGCGGCTTTGACAACATTCATTTATGTATGTAAGCCAATTTTATAGTGTGTTGACATTGTTTGGGGATTCAATGATTGCATCCAGTTTGCAGTCTTCGGCAAACTTGGTGAGCCACAGGCCATTTGTTTTCACCTGATTTTCTGAGAAATACATTCCAAACAGTATGGGGACCAGCACAGACCCTTGTGGGACACCACTGGTAACAGGTCTGCTCGTAGAGGTGGAATCCCCACCTATGGCTGTATGCATTCTGTTGGTGAGACATCTAATGATGTATGGGTAAATCCCCAGATGACTGGGTTTTGCAATGATGCCTGAGTGGGGGATTGTGTCAAAGTCGTTGGCAGTATGTGCTGATTTGCCTTCATCCAGAGATTTGGTGACACTCCCGAAGAATTCTGCTAGGTTTAATAGGCATGATCTGAAATTAATGAAGCCAGTCTGGGTCAGGTGAAGAGTTTGAAGGTCACCCAAGTCCTTGGTGATAAGGTACAATATGATTCTCTCCATGGCCTTTCAGACAGAGCTGGTTAGACTTATGGATGTATAAGTCCCTGGGTCAGTTGAGGGACCTCCTCTGTGCATGGGGATTATGGTTGCTGTTTTCCACTCTGCTGGAACAAAGCCAGTACTTTGACTGTAACAGTAACAGTACTTCAAACACATCTACAGCCTGTTTACTGCATTTCCTGTGTTGCACTTAATTTAAAATCATTTTTTTCTCTAAAAACTGCATTTTACCTGATTTTGGCCTAGCACTCAAGTGTGGGGTCATTTATTGCACTGTTGTGATTATTTTGCTGCTTGTGTATCTCTGCTACCTTTAAACTACAACAAAAAGAAAAAAAATCTTGCTTTTTTCCCACTTTCTGAAAGTTAAGAAATTTCAGTTACAGATTTGCTGTTCTGAACTGTTTGGAAGTTTCTAGAAGGCCAGTGCTTGCTTGGGCTAAAGGGAAGTCTCTGTGTTCACCAGTGGGAGTGGTTAACACTGAACAGCCTGCCTGTCCCTGGGGAGTGGTTACTACCTAGAAGCTGTAGTTTTATTGGCCATTTTGGGTCAGTTCTAAACTCCTTGATCTCTCTCTCTTAAAACCCGACTGCCTCATGGATTTGGCATATTTTCAGGCTTGCTAGTTGTTGCTGAAGCACCTACCAAGGGGAGAAAATGCTGAGAGAAGAAAAGGAGCCACTTTTGTGATTTTAAGTATTTTCTTCTGATTTTTTGTTAAGTTTTATTGCTTTGCCACCTACGTTTTGGCATTTTCTGGCTTGCTAAAGTTTATATCTGTAACAGTAACAGTACTTGGAACACATCTAGAGCCTGTTTACTGCATTTCCTGTGTTGCACTTAATTTAAAATAATTTTTTTCCTCTAAAAACTGCATTTTACCTGATTTTGGCCTAGCACTCAAGTGTGGGGTCATTTATTGCACTGCTGTGATTATTTTGCTGCTTGTGTATCTCTGCTACCTTTAAACTACAAAAAAAAAAAAAAAAAAAAAAATCTTGCTTCTTTCCCACTTTCTGAAAGTTAAGAAAGTTCAGTTACAGATTTGCTGTTCTGAACTGTTTGGAAGTTTCTAGAAGGCCAGTGCTTGCTTGGGCTAAAGGGAAGTCTCTGTGTTCACCAGTGGGAGTGGTTAACACTGAACAGCCTGCCTGTCCCTGGAGGAGTGGTTACTACCTAGAAGCTGTAGTTTTAGTGGCCATTTTGGGTCAATTCTAAACTCCTTGATCTATCTCTCTCTTTTAAAACCCTACAACTCTCTTTTTGCGCAGTTTTGCGCACTGAGCAGCGTCGGGCAGCACCGCCTAAACAGGTTTAAACTATTCCAGGCTCCACAAAGTCTGCTCTTCACTTTTTCCCTTAGAACTGTTCAAACTCTCAAAGTAATCACTCTATTCTCTTTCTAAAGCCCTGCACTTGCTCAGCTCTTATAAGGAAACACTAACTAACTAAAGCACTACACCCTCCTTGACTTCTCATAAGTATTAGGCTCCCGATTGGTCCTTCCTGATCAAGTGAAAAATCAGTTCCCTTCCCTAATCTGATCAGTAAAAAAACAGTTCCCTATACTAATCTGGTATGTCCAAAGGTCAGTTTCAAGGTTACTCTCCAGTCCAGCTGGTGAATCTGGGAATTTTGAGGCAATGTTACAATTGCCTTATGTACACAGACAACCCTCTCCTCCTTCCAACAAACTCTAATACATGTGAGAGATGCAGTTACACAGCCAAACTGGAGGCAGAGCTCTCTCAACCCAAGACTGGCACAGTCAGTCAGGAGGAAAAGGTAACCACCCACACAACAAATCCAGTCTCACACAGACCTATTGCATCTGCATACCCAACACATAAACGCACAAAAACATACTCGGAGGCTCTAAATAAAAATCTGCCTAAACAGCAAAGACCTCCTAAGGAGATATCCAAGCAACAGCCACCCCTCAACAATACCCACAAATCACATATCTCACAAAATCAGTGTGCCTCACAGTCACAGCACTTAAGGCCAAACAACACACCAAATACACTTGTTATAGGGGACTCTATTGTCCGGCACACTGACGTCTCGCTCACCAGACTGAACAAGGAGATGGTCACTGTAAGCTGCCTGTCAGGTGCCAGGATCCACCACATAACACAAGCACTCAGGTAACTCCAAAGCAAGTACAAGTATGACTCCATCATTGTCCATGCTGGTGTGAATGACCTGAGATGTACCTCCCTGGACTACATGAAAAGAGACATAGAGGAGCTATCTGACCATGTAGCCCAGGCTGGTATGACCCTGACCTTGGGTAGCATCTTGCCCTCACCAAGATTGATGCCACAGTATAAAGACAAAATGATCAGTTTCAACAATTGGCTAAAGTATTGGTGTCATTCAAAGGGGATCCAGTGTCTGTCAGCCTGGGATGACATGCTCGACAAGCCACGTTGCTTCGCTAGGGACAGCTTGCACATGTCACCCTTAGGCTTTCGTATACTGGCCAAGGCTCTTGCCACCCCCATAGTGCCTTTTTTAGGCAAGGCTCAAATGACAAACCCACCTCCATAGACAACCCAAGGATAAAAAAACTAAAGGTAAAGCTACTCAATGCCAGAAGACTAAACCTCAAGATGCACGCACTCGAGGCTCTCCTCAGTATGGAGAAAATCGATGTCTGTGCAGTAACAGAAACCTGGTTCAAGGCTCCTGAGAGCACCCCAGCACTATCAGGTTATAACTCATACCATGTGTTTTAGCCCCAAAACTCAGACCGAAGCACAAATGGAGGGGGAGTATCTATTTTCATCAAAGATACTTACACCTCCAGGTTAGTGGCACTGCACGAAGCATCAGAAACCATCCATGTGCAACTAACAGTGGGCAAAACTGCCTTTTAGTTTGTAGCCTGCTAGAGAACACCCTCCCTATTACAGGAACCCCACTTGGCATTCCTGAGAACACTGGAGAATATGAAGGTCTCTCCAAACACTATGTTATTGGGTGACTTCAACTACCCAAACATTGACTGGGAAAATTACTCAAGCCCAAACACCCTCGCCCAACGGTTCCTTGAATTTATAAACTCTAACGCAGTGGAACAACTGGTCACTTCTCCCACAAGAGGGAACAACATATTGGACCTGGTCATCACCAACATGGGGACTCTATGTTCCACACCAGAGGTAAACCCCTCATTGGTAAGATCAGACCATAAACAAATTTCCCTGGACATCCATATCCCATCCCCACCCCCAGCCAAGGAAATCACTGTAAAGAATTTCTCAAAAGCCAACTTTGCACTTCTCAAGACTGAGGTGGAATCCTTCAAAGCCCTTGGGCCAGAGGATAATACAGCCCAATCCGCAGAATCCTTTACAAATGCATTCTGTGAGGACCTGCAGGAATGCATGGATCGTGCTATCCCAAATAAAACCAAGACTCACTCCTCCAAAAACAGGAGACCGGTCTGGTGGACCCCGGCCATAACTAAACTATACAACAGAAGGAGGAAGCTACTACATGACAGAGCAAAATCCCAAAAAGGGAAGGCATCTCTGATCAGTATTAGCAAGAAACTTCGATCCCTCATAAAATCATCAAAGGCCAGTTTCGAAAGAAAAATTGCCCTAGACAGTAAAGATAGTCACAAGGCCTTCTTTGGTTATGTCAGAAACATGGGCGGAAACTCCCAGATATGCTCTGAATTGTTGCATAATGGTACAAAATATACCGAACCTACAGACATAGCCAACATCCTGGCAGACAGATTCAGCGCAAACCCCCCCCCTTCCCCCCCAAAGGAGCAAATGCCTATCCCAACTGAATGTAACCTCCCTGACATCACAGATGCACAGGTGAAAGCTGCCCTCTCCAAAGCAAAAAACACAGCATCTATGGGACCGGACGGTGTCCAAGGCTATGTCTTACATGAGCTCCAAGAAGAACTGAACCCTCACATTAAGTCACTGTTCAAACTTAGCCTTACTACAGGATATGTACCCAAAGAATGGCGTACAGCTACATTGGTCCCACTCCACAAAGGTGGTGCTACAACGGACCCCGGAAACTATTGCCCCATAAGCCTGACTAGTCTGGTCTGTAAAGCTATGGAGCGTATTATCATGGAACTCATAAATAAAGACATTGGGAGCCTCCAGACACTGGACCCTACCCAATTCGGCTTTGTTAAGGGCAGATCTTGCCTCTTAAACCTAGATGATTTCTTTGAAACAGTTACCAAAGCCAAAGATGAGGGCAAGGTAGTCCACACAGCCTACCTGGACCTCGCAAAAGCCTTCGACACAATACCCCACTCGGACATCATAAATAAACTTACCAGCTTAAATATCAACCCCTATATCACAAGATGGGTTGCAAACTGGCTCAGAGATAGAACCCACATGGCCAGAATCACAGGTGCCATGTCCGAATCCAAACCAGTTACAAGTGGTGTCCCACAGGGCTCAGTTCTGGGACCTCTCTTGTTCAGTATATACTTCTCTGAGGTTCAGGCTAACGCAGGGGGATTATGGCTGACAAAGTTCGCAGATGACTGCAAACTGGGGGCCATAATCAAATCTCCATCTTACACAAGCATCCTCCAAAAGGGTCTCACAGAGACGGATGCTTGGTACCAGAGCCACGGCCTCAAGCTAAATGCTAAAAAGTGCATAGTCATCCCCTTTGGGAAAAACAAGGTGCCCACAAATTACCAGATAGGTGGTAATCCATTAAGTACGGAAGAAGTAATTAGAGATTTGGGGACCAATGTAGATAGTAATCTCTCCTTTGATAATCATGTTGCCAAAGTGGTTAGAAAGACCTTCTATATAGCCCACCTTATCACAAAAGGGTTCGCATCTAGATCAAGTGAGTTCATTGTGCCCCTCTACTCATCACTCATCAGGCCCATAATTGAATACGATGCCCCTTTTGGGATGTACCTTACCCGACTCCTGCAGCAACTGGAGAGACCCCAAAAGTACCTCACCAAGAGAATCATGGGCTACAAACAGATGTCCTATGCAGCTCGACTAAAGAAACTCCAGCTCTACTCAGTTGCTTACCGCCTACTCAGAGGCGATCTATGCCTGACATACAAAGCCATGTCAAACCCAGAATTAATGGACATGCTCCACCTCAAAAAATCCAATTCCCTTAGAGCTACACGCTCCAGGGACCTAAACCTCAGCACAAAAATAAATAGGACATGCTGGAGGGACAGATTCATTTCCCAGAGGCTCCCCTCACTCTGGAATAGAATCCCAATTCATGTTAGACATAGCCCCTCTCTGACCCTCTTCAAGCAAAATCTGGACGCGTGGATGGGAAATTGCAAATTCACTCCTGGGATCTCTTCTGTGTCCCTGCTAGACAGAGGCACAGTAAACTAATCTTAAAAGGGTACCTTCTGTGACCTACTTTACAGAGGCACAGTAGGCTAATCTAATAGGGAGGCGGAAGCCAAATACACTCTAGCTAGGCTTATAAATGCCCTAGGGCAGATAGCCTAGTATCTACCTATGAACCTATGAACCTAAGAGAGCACCCAGTGTTTCTGCTAACTCTCACTTTATACCATTTAGTAAGCATCCTGCGATGTTATCCAATCCCATAGAGGCTGTGTTTTTGTCCTTGATGAGTGTGGTTATGACCTGTTCTTTGGAGATAATAGGTAGAGAAATGTTAGCAAGTATGCTTTGAGGTATGATTGATGGAGATAGGGATACAGAATTTGGTCAAAGCTGTCTTCTAACAGGTTGGCTATATCCTAAGGTTCAGTATGAGTGGTACTGTGCACTCTGCATTTGGTGCAAAGCTGGGCCTTCCCTTTTACATTATAGACATAGCTAAAGAATGCCTTGTGATTATCCTTAGCTATGGATGCTAATTTAGTTCCATAATTAGCTTTAGAGGACTTTAGAAGATGTCAAGCTATGGAGGGTGTTCTTCTGCTGAGATTGTTCCTCTCATATTCCTGGACATCAGTTTCTTTCTCTTGTTGTATAATTTATTTATGCTAGATATCCATCAGGGAGGCTTGTTTTTTCATGAGCAAGTTTTGAACCATTCTGGTACAGCTTAGTCTATACACTTGTAAAGGTATTTATACAGGGGATTTGTGTGCACCTCTGTAGAGGATTCTTCACTGTCAATGGTGGCAGGAGGTTTGAAACTATTTATGCCATCACTTAGGAGGATATAGTTTGCTTTGGATAATTTTTTCAGCATTTTGGATCCAGGGGGTGGGGTCAGGTATGATTGTTATACTGAATGTGACTGATTTATGGTCAGACCTTACCTGGGAGGGTCTCATGCATGAGGTGGTGGAGTGCTCTCCCATGTTGGGGAGTACTAGGTCAAAGACATTCGAGCCCCTTGTGGGGGTGTGGACTAATTATTCCAGAGCATTTGTGTTTACAAAGTGCAGGAACCTTAGGGCATGCGTGTTTGAGCTCATATATGCATCCCAATTGATGGAAGGATAGTTAAAGTGGTCTAGGAAGGCAATGTGTGATTTTCATGGTTCATGTTGGTGGACCTGTAGTGAACAATGATGTGGAGGAGAGTCTTTCCTACAGTTAGTTGGACTTGGAGCAACTCTAGGGAATCATACTGCTTAACCAGTCTTCAGGTGTATTTGTCTTTTATAAAGATGGATACAACTCCTTTTTTGGTTCTTTCATGTTCATTTTGTGATCTGAATATATGGAAAGCATTCTCTCTGTGGCCCTTAACCATGCCTCTGTGACTTCAAAAACATCGACATCTTCCCAAGTAAGAAGTGCCTCCATTGAGTTTAGTTTCTGATTTTGACTCCTAGCTTTAAGCAGCACAACAATGAGTTTGTCCTTTAGGGATATTTTTACATCAGGAATTTTGTTCTTATGACATTGCCTAAAAAGGCACTATGGGATAGGCAAGTACCTTGGCCAGTAACCAAAAGGCAACAGGTGAAAGATGAAGACCATCCCTGGCAAAGAAGTGTAGTCTGTTGACCATATCATTCCAGGCTGACAAATACTGGATCCCCCTGGGTTGACATTAGTAGCTAAGCCACTTTTAGTTGATAATTCTTTTGTTTGTATTGAGGAATAATCCTGGATGAAGGTAGAATATTGCTTAGGGCTATGGACATATCTGGCTAAGACACATAATCTGAGAGCTCAGTCATATCTGTCTTTAAACAGCCTAATGAAGTATGTCTCAAGTCATTTACTGCAGCATGGAGTACAACAGAGGTGTAACTGTGCTTGTTGTTGAGACTCTTGAGTGCATATGTGACTTTGTGGATCCTGGCACCTGACAGGCAGCTGATCATGATTTTCTCCTTGTGCATCCTGGTGAGGAGAACATCAATGTGTCTCACTATGGATTAGCCTATGATCAAGATATTGGTTTTGATGTGTTTTGCCTTAAGGGCATAATGTGTGAGACACTTATTTAATTGTTTTTATGTGTAATGTGTTCCACTAGGAGTGTAATGTGTGCAGAAAGTTTGCATTTGTAAGGTATCTGCTCTTTTGACAAGCTTCTAATGAGTACTTCTGCATACATGGGTTTATGTGTTGTGCATTTGGATTGTGGAGGAGCTGAAGTTTGTATGCTGACAACCTGTTTGATATCTGGTTTGTTGTTACCTGAGAGAGACATAATTTATTATAGATTCATTGTATACTTGCATCTCTCACATTATTGCATTTGTAAGTTTCTGGAATATGTGGTTATCAATATACATGAGGCAAAAAAAGTACCATTATTAAACATATTTAGTCAGTCATTGTTAGCAGAGTGCTTTTGTGAGCAGCAACAACTGGACCTGTCTATAAGGGAAATAGGTGCCACCCCAGAGTTGACTTTTTAATCATCCAACCAATTGTGAAGATTCTGCCTGAACAGGGTCAATGAAGAGCACTGCTTCACACACAGCGGGAGCATATTACAGAGGAGTGTGAGTCACTGGGGCATATATTTGTCTCTCCAGCATGTTCTGTTTATGTCACAGGCAAGAATTAGAACCCTGGAGCAAGTTATTCTTGCCCCATTTGATTTGCAGATGACCAGCAGTTCCAGTAGAATAGGGTCTGAGACTTCTCTGTAGGTCAGCCATAGGTAACCTCTGAGCAGCTTGCAGGATATTGAGTAGAGTGATAGGGAAGGTATTTTAATCTTTCCATTTATGGGATGTTTGGAAGACTAGCATTCTCCCAGTCTCAAACCTCTATTGTTTCAACAATTGCTGCAGTTGTCTGGTGAGGTACAGACAGAAGGGAGCCTTGTATTCAATTAGTAGTCTGATGAGGGTGCAGAACAACAGACCTATGACCTCCCTGGTCTTGGATGTGATATCTCACCACTATGGATACATAGTGATGGAAGTGAAGATTGCTATTTACATGAGTTCCCAAGTCTCATGACACTGTGTTTGAGCTGAGAGGGTGTTATATATCTATATATCTATATATATATATATATATATATATATATATATATATATATATATATATATATCTATATATATATATATATATATATATATATATATATATATATATATATATATATATATATATCATAATTAGCAGGGGCACTTCATTGCCAAAGGGGGCAATGAGGCATCGATTGTTTGCTGTAAGGTTTCGTCTGTGAGGTTGGCACCAATCATTTTCTTTGTCAGCCCCTTCTGTAATATGTTACCATCATTGGAGGAATCTATATGAGTGTGTCCAATTAACAGTCATCTGCAAATGAGGTAAACCACCGGCCATCTACTGTTGCCTATGCTTCAGGGAAGTAGCTTCCACATAGTTGATTCCCCAGCACAGATCTTTGGGGTATTCCATTGGTAAGTGGCTAGTGGAGGGGGTGGCATCCCCAACTTTGAGTGTGTGTGATCTGTTGGTGAGCCATTTGGCTATACAGCTAAAACTGTATGGCTTAATTAACAGATTGCACATTTTCACTATGAGACATGAATGAGGGACATTGTCAAAGACCTTGATTAACTGAACATAGGCAGTATGTCCTGTTATCTTTCATCCAGGTCTTTTGGGAAAGTATCAAAGAAGTACACAAGGTTCAACAGGCAAGATCTATCATTGACAAACACAACATGGGTCAACTCAAGTGGGTTGAAGGTCAGCTATGTCCCTGTGGATAAGTTCCATGCTGTTCCCTTCCCTACCCTTGCAGATAAGCCTTGTTAGACTTATGAGTCAATAGCTGTAGTTCTGTATGTTACCAGATTGATGGTCATTGCATATAACATAAAATTTGATATTACTTTCTTTAGTATAGCAATATATCTGTGGAAAAATACTGAGACACCAAGGTTGCAGTGCTTGGGTGGGCAACAAATGGCTGTATTGTAAATATTTGACATAGTGTGAGATAGGACCTTCATTTTTTATGTTTCTACATGTAATGTTATGTAATACACAAAAAATGGACAATAAACAGCAGTAATACTTAATAATATGTACTTTTCCATAGTACAGCAAACAGTGGGTTTGTGCAACAGTTACAATGGGTATATGCATGCAAGATACACATGTTTGTGCATAGCTAAGCAGTACACAAACATGAGTTGCATTGCTAAAGTCTGACAGTTAGTACTGCATCTATGAAACACATCTATTACTTAACTGACTCTATGGCAGCATGTGTTAATATATTGATGCATTCCTTTTTGGGGTCAGATGATAATAGGTTTGAATCCTCTCTCTGTGTCTCTGTCTCTCTTTTTTTTTGGCTAGTGTTGCAGGAAATGAAGAAAACTGAATGTCTAGTTTAGCTGAATTTATCTGATTTGCATGAAGTGCAGCAGTGGGCATATTGGACAACTGGACCCCCCAGGAATCAGACAGAACCCTGACAGCAGTGAATTGAAACATAGGGAAGTGTTTTTTCATCCCTTTTGTGGCAATAGTGTAAGTGTAGGACTACCATAGATGTGGTCCTGGATATGAACACAGCATATTCCATAACACTTTTACTTTTGTCCCAATTCCAATTATGTATTATCACATTGTTATCAAATGTATGACTGTGGGTATACTATGTACTATATTCCTGTAAGTATAGTGCTGCTGTCTGGGATGCCATGGCCTTCACATTTAACTAACACTCATACACAATTGCCTGTGTATTTTTCTACTGCTTGCTACTGTTGTGCACCACTTACCATCATGTAAATTCAGGGTTCAGGTGTGTGCACTGCCAAGCACGGTGTTTGTATGATGGTAAGTGGTGCGCAAATCTTTCAAACAGTGTGTACATGTGTACACTCCCATTAAATGAGATAACTGGAAGTGATGGGAAACCATAAGTCTCCATTGCTCTTGATCCATGGTAGACATGGCAGGCATTTGTGGAGATGGTGTGAAATTTAGGGCTCAGAGATGGGGTGTCCAGGACTCCAAGATTTTTGTTGGACTCCTAGTGAAACACCACAGTGAAAAGCTACTGTAGAGGGACTATTTTGAGTCCCAGTATAAGTCAGAGGCTTGCAATAGTTTGGCACTGGCTGTAACTAGTACCACTAGTATCCCCAGCACTGGGGGACAATGTAGGCATAACTACAATGATCTCCAGAGGAGAGAAGGGATACCCTCAACCTTTGGATTGGAGAATTTAGGACAAAGGACACCCACACCTGTGTAAGTGTCATCTACAGAGAGTACTTATAAGGCTTAAAACCTGAATATAGACAAGACTAGCATATATAATGGTATTCTATTCTGATCTGTTTTTTCCAGAACTGCCATAGAGAGGGAGGTCAATATTAGGACTTGTGTATCGCATGACATTGGCACTAGATTGGCAAGGATGAGGGAGGCATGCGGTATGCATGTGGCAAAAATAGTTGTTATTGTAGTGTTAAAAGTTAAAGATAGCGTTTTTGGTATTTTATAGATTTGCATCAAATTGAGCATGCATATCTCAACTGTAAAAGCAAGTATGCTTGCATTAGTCTGTAGACAAACCAAGATACAATATTAGACTTTGTCAGAGGTTGTAGTTCAAATACCACACTTCCCAAATATACAGTACTGTTAATTTTTCAATTATGTGTAACTTAAAGGTTTAAAGTAAAAGCTCTATACCACTGGCACACAATCCCTGCTGTAAACTGTAATCTGTATAACTGTAACACACTTATGTGCAATATATATACACATGTAATGGAATACTTGCTGCAATCTGTAGTATAGTGTGCATCTGTTAGAAGTTGGTAGTCTTAAAAGTAAAAGTTATCTCTTAGGGGGTGGTAGTCCTAAGAGTAAAGGTTAAGATAATGGAGTCAAATAAATGTCAAATAAATGTATTGATGCACTGTATGTCACATGTAAATATACTAATCTCATCTCTTTTTTCTCTTATCCCAATCTGTATCTCTCTCTTTTTTATTTTGTTTTATTCCATTTTATTTGTTAATTTTTTGTTTTATTTTATTATGTGTTGTCAAAATGTGTCCATGTCATCCATATGTACCGCATCACAAAATGATCCACTGTGCAGCAGGGTATGCCTAACCTACTGGATCTGCCTGCTCTACTCCACCAGCTACAGCACCATTCCCCAGGACATCTGGGAGCCAACCTGGCAGCACCAGCTATGCTGCTCCTGCACTATATGCCCTGTCATGTAATCCTGCCCCAGAGGATAGTCCAGTAGTTCTCTCAGGGAGCAGTAGCAGAGGTGGTGTGTTTATCACCCTCACTGAGTTGCCAGGGATGGTTCATATGGTTGTGAGACACACTGTTGGTGCACCCCTATGTCAGCGGGACAGGCTGTTTTCTCTGACTTTACATAGTACCAGGAGGAAGAGGAGACATCAAGTGCTCCAGCCAGTCACAGTGTTGACAGTCTTGTGAGTGAGGACTCCATTCTCACAGTCACCCAGTTTGACAACTATGGGTCCTGGATGTACCCATCCTCATCACATCCATGGTGCCCACTGACCTCTTGTGCCCATCACCAGCCCTCTCTCTTGTCTTGTTTGTCTGCAATAGCTTCCTCACCTACCAAACTTATCAGACCCTGACATACCTACATCCATTGACGAGCATTACTCTGTCTCTCAAATAAAAAATAAATGGCCACCTGTCCCACAAAAGAAATTCATCCCATACATAGCTCTCCATTTTGCATACATGTCTTCTTGATACACTTGATTTGGTCCAATTGGCTATACAACATGAGTATGTTGAGGTCACTGCTCTCTCTGGAGGGGACATTCCAAATTCAGTTAATATTCTGTATATATTATCAGTTTTTACTGTTGAAGAAATGAATAGCTATGGTTCTTTCTTACTTCCCTCCTGCACATTCTTGTATTGTTTTCCATTTGTTTTTCCCCTGCTTGCCCCCCAGTTCACCACTGTCTTATTTTTTTTCCATTTTTTTCTTTAATGCATTATTGTGTGATGGTGTGCATCACATGCCAAACTACAGGAACAGTAATATGAAAGTAGTTAAAATTATTAGCTACAGCTGTATACTGCATTAACACATGCTGCCACATAATCAGTTAAGTAGCAGGGGAATTCTAGAGAGTCAGTACTGCCAGACTTTACCCATGTGGCTTGCATGTGTGCACTGCTAAACATGTATATCTCATATGAGTATGCGCTTTACTAACTGTCACGCAAACCCGCTGCTCACTGTGCTATAGAAATGTATATACTATGCTGTATTACTGCTGCTTACTGTCCATTTCCTTTGTATGAAATGAAATTACATGTAGAAACATTACAAACTGCGGGCCCTATCTAACTATATGTCACATATTTAAATACATCCATGTGTTGGCACTGCCTGACACACTACAACCCTGGGGTCTCAGTACCTTTTTCCACACATATATCAACCACATTACAAAATGTAATATATAATGTTTAGTACTATGCAAGGCACATCAGTCTGGTAACATGCAAAACTTCCACTCTTGACTCATATGCCTGAAAAGCCTTATTCGCAAGGCTAGTTCAGGAATCATCATGGACCATATCCATAGGGATATAGGTGATCTTCAACGCACTTGACCCTATCCATTTTGGTTTTGTCAAGGGTGGATCTTGCTTATTGACCATTGTGTTCTTCTTGGATACTGACATCAAAGACCTGGATGAGGGATAACAGGATATATCACCTACATTTAGTTGTCCAAAGCCTTTGAAACTATCCCCCATTCATGTCTCATAGTGAAGATCTCCCATCTGGGAATTAGGCCATGCATTCCTAGATGGATAGCCAACTGGCTCACCAACAGAACACACAATTTCAAAGTTGGGGACAGCACCTCCAACACTAGCCTACTCACTAGTAGAATATCACAAGGATCTGTGCTAGACCCTCAACTGTTTGGGAAATACTTCCCTGAAGCACAGGCAACAGTAGATGGCCTGTTTTTTACCAAGTTTGCTGATGACTGTTAAATGGAGACACACATATAGAGTCCCTGAATTGTGGCAACATATTACAGTAGGGACTGACACAGACTGATGATTGGTGACAAACTCACAGACTGAACTTTAAGTTAAGCATACAATGACTCTTTGTCACCTTTGTCAGCTAAGTACCCTGCTAATTATGATATACATATCATTCCCATAAGCACAAACTCAGTGTTGTGAGACTTGGGAACACATGTAGATATCAATCTACACTTTCATCACTATGTGCCCATAGTGGTGATACACAATCTGCACTGCACACTTCATACATATGGGCATCACATCCAAGACCAGGGTAGTCATACCTCTGCTATACTCTACCCTTATCACACCAGTAATGGACTACAATGCTCACATCTTTCTGTACCTCACCTGAAGGGACTGAAGAGAACACTGAGTTGTGCTTGGGAGACTGTCATGACTCCAGACATGACATACATGTTAAGACTGACATACCTGTCATTATATTCAGTATCATGCAGGCTGCTTCAACGTGACCTATTGCTGTCCTGCATAGCAGGCTCAGACCCTACATTTCTGGAAATGAAAAAAACATTTACAATTCAAATGGGACAATGATAATTTGCCCCAGGGTTCTCAACCCTGCCCGTGACATAAACAGAACATGCTGGGGAGACAGATATATCCCACAATGATTCACACTCATCTGTAAAAGGCTTCCACTGCATGTTTTCAGCAGTGATCCTCAATGACCCCATTTAAGTCCAACCTTGACAACTGGTTGGGTGATTGTAAAGTCACCTATAGGCTGACACATATGTCCCTCATGGACAGGGCCAGTTAGTGCTGCTACAAACATGCTTTGCTAAAAACAACCATCAACTATGCTCACTAATGGTCCTCGTGTTTTTACACAGCTAGGCTTCTAAATACCCTGGTGCTATTAGGCTAGCTGCCTCATATGAACCTATGAAGCTGCGTGAATATGTAGGCTTCCCAACCTATTGTCCCCCACATGGCCTGCTGATGTCATTTACTATAAGTTCACCTGCATTCTTGCAGAAGTCAGACTTGTGTTGTGGTGCTTGTGTTAAGTACTTTGTTCTGTAGTCTGTGTACTTAAATATGTAGGGGTTCTGTTCCCACTGCACTTAACTTAGTGTACGTGTGTCTAGACAGCAGAGCAGAAGTATGTATCCCACAGTTACTGCTCCAATACAATGCATTGACAGTGTTTCTTGTTCATGCCTACACATCCATTTCATACAAGGTTCCCAACCTCTTGTCTCCCACATGACCTGCTGATGTCATCTACTATAACGTTACCATTAATCCTGTAAACATCAGGCTTCTGCCATTGTGCATGCATTAAGTACTGTGTTCTGTAGTTTGTGTACATTAAATAGGTAGGTTTTGTTCTCACTACAGCCAACTTGGTGTGTGTGTGTGTGTGTGTGTGTGTGTGTGTGTGTGTGTGTGTGTGTGTGTGTGTGTGTGTGTGTGTGTGTGTGTCTAAACAACAAATATGTATATATCCCACAGTTAATGCTGCAATGCATTGACGATATTTTGATACTTGCTCATGCCTATATATCCATTTCATATAAGTTTTCCAACCTCTTGTCTCCAACATGGCCTGTTGATGTCATCTACTATAAGTTCACTTGCATTCTTATATAAATCAGACTTGTGCTGTGGTCCATGTATAGCATACTGTGTTCTGTAATCTGTGAACTTAGATGGGTATGGGTTCTATTCTCACTGCAGTCAACTATGTGTGTGTGAGCTGTTGCTTGACATTGCTGAGAGCATTTTATACAAGCATGTGGGACACTATCTTCTCCTCAACAGACACTGTTGATGCCATCAACTATAAAGCACTCCAAGTCAGAAATGAGCAGTAGTGCTTGCGTAATGTTCTGTAGGCTGTATACCTTCAATAAGTAGGGGATCTATTCTCACTGCAGGCAACTGGGTGTGTGTGAGCGTGCTGTTGCTTAACATTACAGACAGCATTTTACATCAGCATGTCAGACACTGTTATCTTCTCCTCAACAGGCACTGCTGTCATCAGCTATAAAGTGTTGTCTAAGACAATCCAAGGCAGATTTCTGCTGTGGTGCTTGTGTAAACGTCTGTAGTCTGTGTACTTAGGTAGGAGTTCTATTCTCACTGTAGTGAACTGTGTGTGAGTTGTTGCTTGACATTACACAGAGCATTTTACACCAGCATGTGGGACACAGTTATCTTTTTCTCAAAAGACAATGCTGATGTCCTCAGCTATATCACATTTTTGGATATGCAGTAATCCAAACAGGCAATGTCAGAGGCTGGTTTGGGGAACAGGCAGAAGTCAACTCATCATATACAATAAAGCTTACAGTGACATGGCTTTTAATCTATCCACATGCATCATAGTATGGGGTGTAGGCCCTGTGTTATCTTGCTGAGAATGTGTTGTGGTCTCTCCAGCTGCTACATGACTCTGGTGAGGTATATGTAAAAAAGCATTATACTCTATTTGTGCTATAATGAGGTTTGACAGAATTGCTGTAATACAATTCTAGGATCGCAATATGTAAGCATGACTTATGATGTGCATAACTTTGGCTTTCTATAGCAGTGTGGACACTTGGGGGTCAACGTTCAGATTGCTATCTAAATGTGTTCCCAGTGCTTGCATCACTGTGTTTCTGCATAGCATGAATTTTGTCAATGCTGGGATTAACACGGAACTCCATTTTCATATGGATAACATTATAATCACACATTTCTACATTTGTTTGTACATTGTGTGCCTTTGTCACCATTCAGTTGTGTGTGCTAGCTCCTCCTGTACTATGTTTTCACCATTATTGGAATCAATGACTGCACACAATATGCAAGAATCAGCAAACTTGGTAAGCCAAAGGCCATATACTTTAGCTTGAACAGTTGAGAAATACAGTTGAAACAGTGAAGGAGCAAGCACAGATCCCTGGGGTTTTGCCAGTGGTGACAGCTCTACTGGTACAGGTTGATTCACCAGCATTCATACGATGTGTTCTTTCAGTGAGCCAGTTGTTTATCCATCAACCAATATAAGGTATAATCCCCAGCTTGGGGTTTTTCTCACTGATACCTGAGTGTGTGATTGCATCAAAACCCTAGGCCAGATCACAATAGGCAGTATGCACTGTCTTTCATTCATACACACCTATCACATGGAATCAGTGTGCTGTGACATCACAGATTAGCTATGGCATGACCCAGCATATACACCTTCCTGATATAGTTGAATACACATAGTTCAACACACACTCCACACAGCCTATGTTTCCATACAAGGGCGTACATCAACATGCATCCACCTGAATTTGGGGGACAGCACCTGATGCATGCATGCATGTATAGAGACATCCTGACTCTCCTTGACTGTGAGGTAGACCAGCAAGTCATTATGGACCTCTTCTACTTGTCAACTAGTAATATTCCAGGTGGGTGCAATAGACCTGTGTGAGTTGTTACTGCTACATCAGGTGCAGTACATCTGATTGATATCCTCAAAGATGTCAATGAGGGCATGCATGTTGACAACAGTATCATCTTTTGTAACTTTACCAGGTCAAGGCATTTGACACAAAGTCACAATGAGGTATTCAATCAATCCTGTCGTATGTGGCCATAAACTGCTATGTCACCAAATGGGTAGACCAATGTAAGACATATATGGCATCTCACTATGTTGAAATGTGTGACATGACATATTTCTCAGGACCAGTGATCAGGTCAGTACATCAGGGGTGTCTGCTAGGCCCTTTCCTGCCCATTAGTTAAGTGGTGAACATCACAGATGACATACAGATACTGTGTCCATACAGCTGCCTGAAGGACTACAGCTTGTATGCAATCATTGACTCCAACTGTAATATTAGTATAATACAGACAGTATCAACACATACCAGAGACTGCCACCACAGCCATGACAACACCTGCATTGACTAGACACATGGAGGGATTTGTTGAATCAGGAAACAGACACACCACTCAAGTATAATGTGGACATCACACCCTATAATCACACTAATAGCTATGTGACCTGTGTCCTGGGGTAGATAATAAGTGGTACATCCACCAGCAGGTTGTCACAGTGCTGAATACTCCCTTGAATGTAACACAAGTACTAGGTATGTGAAGGACATAATAACTTCATGGTTCCACGCCTTCATCACAACAATAACTGTGTACAATGCAGCCTTCTTTATGTACCTCCCTACACATTTTCCAGTGATGTGTAACTGAAGTGCACCACCTTTGTCACAGTGTGCTGTTACACAGCTTATTAGTCATACCTAGGTATTCATTATGTGAACTATACATGGCTGATGGTGTGGAACATCAATTAAGTTGTTACACCAGATACCTGTTTGCTACCTGTTCAGCTTATGCACACACTGCATGCATACATAGGTGTTTGACAAGATTAATGGCATTGTGGACTGTGCCATAGATATATGCCATGCACACTAAGCAGCTAGTCTTTATTGTTCATAGTGTCACATACAGGTATAGCAGTGCCCCACCTAACACCTTCTGCGAACATTACAGTACTAGGGTAGTGTGTGTGATTACCCTCATATAGTGTGGATGTATCATAATACTTGTCAAGTGTGTATGGACAGGATAATCTTTTATCACTCCCCATCACATATGTTATGTCAGAACCATGGGATTAGTGGTGGTATTATTCTGATATTATCCATGATTGTGTTTTCTTTTGTGTTTCCTATGATCCCTTGCTTGTGGCCACCTTGCTGGAGAGCTTTCCTGAGTACACTCATATTCAGGTACATCAGTTTGCACAGCAACTCAATATGCACCCTACCCCAGTTGTATGTCAGATCCCTGATAGATATCCTCTGTATTATTCATGTAAGGATGCTTATCTCACACACACATCCTCCTCATTGTTATGACAGTCACAGACAACACATTTTCACAGTACAGTCCATACTGCATCATATAAATATGTGCTCGGTGTTGCTGCTGAATCCATATTCCAATGGCATGCCCTCCTCTGCTGTACATGAGGGAGTTTCACCTGTATTCGTTCCCTGTATTCACTCCTGTAATTCATCTGTGTGTCCCTATTCAATACACAGTTCCTCTGAATGATCATTTTATATGACAATCCCATGTTTTGCTACAGATCTTTAACACAGCTTCAGTACAGAATGCCAGAAATGGGATATCTCAAATCTCATTATTCTGCACTGTAGGTACACTGTACTGTGTTTGGACCATATTCTTACCTCTTAGCTTTCCAGATATTCCCAGGATGTCCAGATGTTTTCCCTATCAAAATGTGGCTTTTTTGTCATGTCACGGGATGGGATGATTTCTGGACTGTAGTGACTCAGTATTACATACATTTGAGTACATATCTCTCAACTGTGTTGATCTCTGCAGAATGTCCAGTGTTTGTCTCATATTTGTGATCCTTTTCCTCATAACATTTTTCCTGGCAAATCATTGGCATGCCATTGCAGAGTGCAGTCAGAAACTGATGACTAACATTTGAGTTTCAAACTTCATATCTTCAAAAAGGTCATGCTAATGTCCAACCAATATTTTCTATCTACTTCCTAAGTTTGGAGGTGCAGTATTAAAAATCTATCCTTATTTATGTCCCTTTGTCCTTTCATTTTTATGGCTTTGTCCACATTTCTTGCTGTAAGGGGTTAAGGCTGTTACATTCTAACACATTCCTGTGTGACAGCTATGTCAGATATGTCCCTATTACTGGTTATTTTTCCTGTTATTAAGTTGGCCTCTGTGCAGATGTGTTGCACTAACATAATGACAGCTATTTGTAAAGCCTTGGCGGTCACTGTGGTATTCCACACCAATCCGTGCACCATAGGTGCTCTACCTTACACAGAATTGCTATCCACATTCATTTACAAGGTTTTGTAGCCATTAACACTGTTGCAAGCCATGAAGCCTAGCTGAGGCACACCGTGCCTCATTAATATGTATTGAGTGCTACTGTGCACACCATGCCATCTCGTAAACATATAAACTCTATGTAGACTCTGCGCAAATCCTACAGAGAGTTTATTGAATCCCAGGGATTATTTCATTTAAACAAAACTTGTTATTGATAATATCTTAGAAAGGACATATTTTTTTTCTAGGTCAGTCTGGCAGGATCCAAGAATGGTTAAGAAATGTGAAAATGTACTTGGGATTTATAGTGCTGTCCAGGGTATAGCATACAAAAGCATGACTAGAATTATCAAGAGTTTTTCATTCATGACAGCAAGCAAGGTTGGTGTTCAGCCAAAAATTGTACAAGAAATATGTCAAAATACCATAACTTGTGGGTTTGCCTGCAATGTAATCATATAAAAAAATGATCATTGTTGATTTATCACTGGAAATAGGTATCAGTTACCTGGCTATTTTAATTACATATCTAAAATGTTTGACTATAGAACCTTGTGTAATTAGTTTCACTTAATTATTGCTTTTGTTTACAAGGAAAGTTCAATGGGAGCAGATCCTACTTTCAGTGAAGGCCCGGGGAGAAATTCTCTGTTTTGCAGCATGAGTGGAATGCAGTTATAAAAATAAATAAATAAATAATAAATGCACATAAATAGAATAGTAATGATATGACAGTTAACCAAAATAAGAATGCAGTAAAATATTAGTTAATTTCAAATTTACAAGGGACTACTTATTTTCATTAGGCATCAGCTGTGAGCGGATATTAAGTAGGAAACAGTAGAATAACTATAGGTTCAAGATCATGACAAATTACAAAGGAGTATTTAGGAGAGTCCAGGTAAAAGGGAGATGGAGATAGTAGTGGTCAGGGGTAGATGATCTCTGTAGTGTATCACCTACAGGCTGTTGAGGAGTGGTGTATGCCTGGCACACAAGGTATTGTCAGTCCCTATTCTGATGAACCTCCTTAGCACCCTGGAGAATATTAGGGTCCAACTTAACACTCTCATACTGGGCGACTTCAACTCCCTCCATTAACTGGGTAAACTACTCATGTCCCAGTACACTTGCCCAATGCGTTCTGGAATTCATTAATTCCAATGCCCTGGATCAGCTCATTCTTACCCCCACTACAGGTAGCAATATCCTTGACCTGGTCATTACTAACATGGGCGACTGTTGCTCTACACCAATAGTCAAATCCTCCCTGGTTAGATATGACCACAAACTAATCACCTTGGCAATCCACATCCCTCCCACCCCACCCCCAAAAAGGTAACCACCATGAAAAATTTCTCCAAAGCTAACTTTGGGCTCCTAAAAACAGAGGTGGCTAACTTCACGGCACCCAGGCAAATGGAGAATAGTTGCATGACCACTGAATCATACACCAGTGCACTGTACGAACACATACACAAATGCAATAGATCTCACCATACCCAATAGAATCAAGATGCTCCCCTCAAAAAAAGAAGTCAATCTGGTGGTCCCCTGCCATAAACAAACTCTACAACAGAAGAAGGAAACAGGGAATAAGGTGAAGTCCCAAGACTGGAAAAACACCCTTATCAACCTCAACAAAAGGTTGAGATCCCTCATCAAATCCTCTAAAGCTAGCTATGAAAACAGAATTGCAGCAGATAGTAAAGACAACCACAAGGCCTTCTGTAGTTATGTAAAGAATCTCCACGGCAATGCCCAGATTTGTTCTGGGCTACTGCACAATGGTACCTCCTATACCGAGCCAACAGATCTTGCCAATATACTGGCTGACAGATTCAGTGCTAACTTTACCCCTCTCAACCCCCCAAGGGACCAATCTCAATACCAGTAGATTGCCAGACACCCAGTATTACTGCTGCACAGGTTAAAACAGCACTGTCCAATGCCAAGAATACAGCTTCTATGGGACCTGACAATATCCCTGGCTGTGTTCTACATGAACTACAGGGTAAACTGGCACCTCACCTGTGTGCCCTGTTCAATCACAGCCTCACCTCAGGCTTTGTCCCTACTGAATGGCACATTGTTGCAGTCATCCCTCTCCACAAAGGAGGAGTGACTACAGACTCCTGGAATTATCGCTCCATTAGCCTGATGAGTCTGATATACAAAGCTATGGAACTCATCATCATGGACCTAATAAACAAGGATATAGGGAACCTCCAAACTCTGGCTCCTACACAGTTTGGTTTTGTGAAGGGTAGATTATGCCTGCTCAACTTGGTCAACTTGTTTGAGTCAGTCACCAGAGCTGTGGATGAAGGTAGGGTGGTTCATACAGCCTACCTTGATCTGGCAAAGGCCTTTGATACCTTTCCCCACTCAAGATTCATAGAAAAACTCACTAAGCTAGGCATCAACCCCTATATCACTAGGTGGGTTGCAAACTGGTTCACAGAACACAGTGTGAAATTAGCTGACTCCAAGTCAGACTGCTGACCAGTTACGAGTGACGTCCCACAGAGTTCGGTCCTGGGTCCTCTCGTGTTTGGTATCTACTTCTCTGAAGTCCAGGTCAACACAAAGGGACTCTGGCTGACAAAGTTCACAGACGATTGCAGGTTGGGAGCTAGTATTAACTCCTCAAGTGATGTTGACATCCTACAGAAAGGCCTCAATGAGACTAACGACTGGTGTCAGAACCATGGCTTTAAGCTTAATGCCAAAAAATGTGTCATCATCCCCCTTGGGAAAAACCCGGTTCACTTGAATTACCGCATTGAGGGTCTACTTCATATGACCTAAATTTCATTTGACTGAAATTCATTTGACTGAGACCAAAACATTAAAAGTTCAAAAGACTGAAAACTCATTTACCGGAAACTCATAACACTGACACATTAAAGTAAAAGGTATATGCCCTTTTCCCCACTGTAGTGTGATCCTGGAGTTAGTATATATAGTTAGGGGGGTGGGGGGCACAAATCCCACATTGGGGGGTGTGGTGGGTGAAGACCCCCCCCACATAGTTTAGATAAATATTGTTTTCTGCAAAGAGTTATTCATTACAGTTATAAATATCCATGTGTATGGTTTAAAATGTATAATGTATATGGGGGGCTTCGCCCCCACACACCCCCTAACTATATATATAGAGCATTCGCTCTACTTGGTTCGATATTATAACATTCGAAGTTTTTGAACTTCGGTATTATAATATAGACTCATTCACTAGGTAGGATATCAGGAGCTAAGGCAGTGGGTTTCAATTTAAGTACTTTGTGTGTGTGTGTGTGTGTGGGGGGGTCTATATCATGAAGCCAAATGTTAAAAACTGTGAATGCTCTTATGTCGAACTGTAAAAATCAAAATCACAGAATGCTGATTGGCCAGAACAGTGATTTTTTTTTTTTCCCAGGGAAAAAAAATTCTGGGCCATTGCCGGGACTTTACTGTTTCCTCCACTGTTGTGTGATCTTGGAGTTGGTATATTTATGTAGGGGGTGGTGGCTGAACCCCCCCACTTTATTTTGTCTGTAGATTTGTTTTTTGTTTTTTTTTTAGCAGAGTAGTGTAGAGACTGACTGAAGGAATGGGAGTTGAAAGGTTCAGCACAGCTGGTAGAATTTTTGTTAATGTTAAGTGTATGAAATGGTTGAATAATGTGGCCAGGTTTGAGCAGCTGGTTTATAGAGGACCAGAATGTTCTGGGATTTTTATTGCTTTCATGCAGCAGGTAAGTATGGTATGTTTTTTTTAATCTAAGTTACTTTGAGTTATGATTTTGTTTCTGAGTTCTCCGAATTTTTGGAAATCTGTTAATGTTTTATTGGATAGCCATGTATTCAAGGTGCTATCTCTTAAGTCTCATCAGGTGTTATGGAACAACCAGGGGGCAGGTTTGGCCCTATCTCACTTTTTTTTTCTGAGTGGAGCAAATTCATTGAGGATGGTCAAGAAAGTAGAATTAAAAAGAGTTACTGTGTCATTTAGCAGAAGTTATTTTAGAACATTTCAGTGATATAGTTTTAGACAGGATATAAAGGAGACTGTTGAAATGGTGAGGTTATCTGGTATGCTGAAATGTAGCTGCTTTTGAATATTAGTTTGCTTTCTTATTACTTGGGTAGGGAGATGATCAGTTCAGGTATTGAGAAGGTGAGAAGGGTGCCTGTGGTAAAGATTTTATGAGGCATACAGGTAAGAATCCAGTCAAGTAATACTCTCTTAGTGTTTTTTTATTGTATTGTGTAGGAGTGGTGTTTGAATGAAATGTTGAGTGAAAGAATTTATGAGCAAAAGTATGCTGTATATACTTAAAAATGAAAATAAATGTCATATTCAGCATTCTTTGGTTTGTTAAGGTTTGCAACAATGTTATTTTGTGTGACTGATGTGGAGAAGGTTGATGCTAAAGGCAGAGATATTTGAAATCATGATGGATACCAAAGAGAAAGCATCGCAGATCTACACTATTGCTTGCAGCTATCCAGACATTAATGAAATTAATTTTAAAGGTATGCTAAAGATAAGGGCTTTTATACATTGGCTATCTAAAGCCATGTGCAAAATGTCTTTATCTTAACAGAACATACCTGTAGTACTGCAGTAGCACTCACAGACTGATGAAGGCTAAAGAGAAAAGTGCTGATTTTTTTTTCCAATTGAGTTTACTGCCTTTTATATGCATTTTTTAATTTGGTTTAACGTCTTTAATTCTGCTACAACTTTGCTCTTAATAATACGACCAAATCACAGATGGGTGTGATACATTAAGGGATCATACTTCTAGACACAAATGGGTAACAAATGTATTTCTGTTAAAATTCAGTTGAAAAACACAGTCCTTTATGTTATGCCTCCTAAGAAACAATGGGGTTCCTACAAAGCAAACACTGGATGGGAAGTTTAGAACAAAAGTTAAACCATTCCCAGTGTGAAAATGCTACAATCTGGGCACAAATCCGCAAGATGTACAAAGAGCAGAAGACTAGTTTACAGTCAAGGTGACAGAATGCTATGTTTACCATCATTATGATTTATTCAACCCTGCATACAGGTTACATGGGGGAGGTATTCATAAAGGTACTACTTTGTGTACACATTTATATACATGCTGTGATAACCTTTTCAGCAATGACACTAGCATGTTGCTAGATGGTGTTCTAGCATTAAGATGTGCAGTACCATGCATGGCTGACTTAGTGGCTGTAGTGTATGCTAATGATGCAGACCAGTGGAGAGACATATGTAATTAGCTATGTGCTCCCTTGACTGGTAACTACAGCAGGAAGGCATTTACATACTGAATTATTAAAAAAAATTGCTTATCTGTCTAGATCAATATGGCTGGTCCAACCACATTGTGGTAGTGAACTTGGCCAAAAGCCCATGTTTAATTACCAAACATAGCCATAGTACAGAGATCGGGGGTGTGGGGTACAACTACACTTCTGGAATAATTATGCATGCAAGTGCCATAACTGCACTAAATTCAGTACAGGATCAGGAGATTGGGAAAAGCTATAGACACCAGAGTTTGCTCTACATTTAAGTACCATACCAGCACCAATGTAATATGTGGTTCAGGGATGGGGGAAAACACTTGCTGCCAGGGGTTACTCTACATTTAATTATATATTATTTATTTATTTATTGACATTTGTTAGACGGGAAAGTCCACTGGGTCAAGTGAACCATTTTCAGCAGAGGCCCAAAGAGAAAAGCTCCACAAACACTGTATAATACAAAGCCTAAAAACATACATAATCGTATATAAAAGGTCCGTATGATTGTTAGAACAAGTGCATATATTTACAACATATGGAAGAGGTGTTTCATTGTAATAATGACATTGAAAATACACTAATATAGTCACAAGTACAATTTTGATTGTGATAAAAAGAGGCTGGTAATGGAAATATTTTTAATAAAAATAAAAGTAGGAAAAAATTTATAAATAGAAAATAAATAAAAGTGCAATAATCAGATAGGCAAAGAGCAGAAAATGTACGTTTTGTGGCTGCAAGATGATGAATTTTTTTGAGGTCATAAAGGTATTATGTGAGAAAAGGGGAAGAAGGGTTATGGTGGTTTAGGGTTTGTAGTACAGGTGCAGATGGAGTTGTTTAGAAAGTGTTGTTTTAGCACAGTTTTAAAGGCTTTGAGTGATTTGAGTTGAGTGATGTGAGAGGGGATGGTATTCCATATCTTGGCAATGCTGTGGGAGTACAGAAACTGACCAGCTCTCTTATTAGGTTTGGATACCTTTAAGAGATGTTTATTGGTGGATATTAGTGTGCAGGTAGGAGTTTAAACTTGTAGGATAGATTGGAGTGCTGGGCAGTTATTTGGTTTAAATATTAAGTATTGGGCAAGAGTAAGTTGAGTGTAATGTAGGTAGTGGGGGAGCTCAAATCAGTTGAGCTAAGATATAGCTTGGCAATGATGTATATGGTTAGAAAGACCATTAGCACATTTAGCTATTTTATAATACCATGCTTGAAGCTTATTAAAAATGGTAGAATGTAGGTTGGCAAAAATTGGACTTCTATAGAGATGCGAGGGAATGAGTAGTGTGTTGGCTAGCTTAACTTTGGTGTTGGTGTCAAGACAAATTTTGTGGAGATAATGTTTACCTAGTTTAAAATGGGTCTTTTTTATTGAAATAAGGATGTGTTGCTCAAATGTGAGCTTATTGTTGATAGTTATACCTAGTAGTTTTGAAGAGTTTACTAGTTTGATTTCTATCTTATTTTGTGAGTAAATTTTAAAATAGATGGGTGGCGGTTTTGTAGAGAAAAGTAGGAGTTTGGATTTTTTCAGGTTCTATAGAAGTTGGGAATCATTTAGCCAGGATTCAATGGATGTAAATGAGTTTTTTGTGAGTTTTAGGAGATCAGAGAAATTGTCAGAGGAGGAGATAATTGTGAAATCGTCTGCATATTGAATGAGTTTACTTTGTAGTGAAACCTTATGCAGATCATTTATGAAGGTATTAAAAAGTAGACGGCTTAGAATAGATCCTTTGGGGAAACCTATATAATTGTCTTGGCATTATGACTGGTTATTGAGCCATTTGACTGATAGTTCCCTATTAGATAAGTAGGAGGAAAACTGTGTTAGAGCATTAGAGGAGCATCCCAATTTTCCTAGTTGTTTTAGCAGTAAAGCATGAGACACAGTGTCAAAGGCCTTAGATTGATCCAGCAGAATTACTGATGTAACAAGGCCAGCATCTACTGCCTTATTCACTGTGTCAGTAAAGTACAGAAGTGCGATAATGGTACTCTGTGCTGGACGGAAACTATGCTGGGTTGGGGCAAGAAGATGACTGTCAATGTGGTGTTTGAGAAGTTGAGCATGTATACATTTTTCTAGTATTTTTAAGAGAGGGGAGAGTACAGAGATAGGGTGATAGTTGGAGAGTTCATTGGAATTTAAGTACCATAAATCCACCAAATTCAGTATAGGGATTGGGGATGGGAAAAATTCAGTGCCAGGGATTACTCTACATTTAAGTACTATAATGGCACGGAGTTCAGTACAGGGATTGGGTGGGAGGAAATACTAGACACCAAGGAGACTACAGCGATGTTGTGATGGCAAGTAAACCCTTATGGGGATCAGTAACAAGTGGAGCACTGAACACCAGGCAATACTGTAAACCCAGTTGATTAATGGCACATCAACTAGTATGGAGATCACTGGGTGGGGAAAACACTAGATAAGGTATGGCAGAAAAGCATGAAACAAGTAGGGGGACTGTGATGTGAGTGTGTGTTTTTGTTTGCAGCTGTACTTTTGAATGTGGAAGAGTGACTGAGAGAAGGATGCCAATGCTTCCTAGCCAATTCTGAGGTCTTTCCTTATCACAGTGAACATGTTTCTGAATCAATAAATGTTGCATCATTGCAGCAGGGCCTATACAGCTTTTGCTAGGCCCTTTATTTAATGAATTCTCAGGATACTGTAATAAATTAAAGAAAATAAAAAAAATGAGAACTTCTTTTAATAAAGTAATTATCTCTGTAACTGTAATATATGAATATACAAATAAGATTTGTTGAATGTTTAAATGTGTCTATAATGGCATTATTTCTTTGATAACACTTTATTATAACCCATTAGAAATATATAAAATATGTTTGTATAAGGATGCTGCTTGGTATGAATACAGGAAAATTGAATGTGATATAAATCCATGTTTTTTTTAACATAACTATGAATTAGCTATGCTGATTTTGCAGCCTAGATATTAGAGTCAGTAAGTGAGAAATTGGTCTATGCATTTAGTGTTTCCTTCTTGTTGCAATTATACTATAATTCAAATTTATTATTAATAATAATAAAAAGAACTCTTTGGCAAGAACCATAGGGTGGACTTCAACACCCATGGAACTAACATCAGTTCTGTCAGATGGAATACTGATTTAATAACTAATATAGGAATTCATCTCATGAAGTCAGCCACCTGCATTTAGTGCTACAATGTCATTATGTGGTTATGATGGTATATACCTGATGAGGGGAACAGAACAGACAGTTTTTACATTTTCTGACAGCATATGAAAGCCTAAAAGGTTGTGAAACTAACACTGCTCACAATTTGGACAGAAAGAAGACCTGGGCTGTTTTACACATAAATGTGTAGACACACACACACACACACACACACACACACACACACACACACACACACACAGACTCAAGATCACACTCAGTTTTTGTTATCCCCCAACACACACACACACACACACACACACACACACACACACACACACACACACACACACATACACGCACACACACACACTCAAGCTCACACACACTTTTTGCTACCTCCCCACATGCACATTCACTTAAACACATATTTTCAACAGGAATAAAAGTCCAAATACACTGAATGATTCAGCGACTTTAATAAATAATCGTAATTCAAATACAGCAGTAGCAGGAGAATGCCTAGCTTACAGACTTCAGATACAAAGAACTGTTGAGTCACATTGTGCTTCATATAGCAGTATTTACAATATGTACTAATTAGTTTTAAACATAAAATGTGCAAACTATATTACAGACTCCTTTTCTTATCCTAAGAACCTTCCGTATAAATTGTTATTGTTAATACAGGAAAAATGTTTAGATAGAATACCTTCTGAGCACTTTGAGCATTTTACTATTTCAGTTATTAAAATCTATCAGTAGCTATGGACTTCTATGTGACCAACAGCATGGCTTCCACAATGTCTTTAGAACCATAAATGCCTTACTCTGAGCTACTATTACCATCCATAACAACATGAACAATGGCCTTATTACAGCTAATGTCTTCATTGCTATAACCAGGGCATTTCAAACTGTTAATCATTCCCTTTTTGTTACCAAATTTTCTAAAAATTAATTTTAGTGATAATGTACTACAATTGTCTCATAACTAAATGACAGAACAGTGCAGGTATAGTCCACTAACACACTATCATCTCAATAATTAAAAAAAGAAGGGTACCACAAGGTTCATTGTTAGGATCCCTGCTTTTCTCATTGTTTATAAATGACCTCATCCCACCCTAACCACCCAACCCTCAATATCATCCTATATACTGGTGACATCCTACTACTGGAATCCAACAAATGACATAACATCCTACAAACCAACCTCCAAGCCAGCATCTTACAACTCTGCAAGTAGAGAGCTGTTAATAAACTAATTAGAATCCCCATGAAATCCAATTGTATGATCTTTTCAACAAAAATAAAATTATCATCATTAAAGCCATTCGTGCTTAAAGACTCCAGTAATCTAGCATTCCTAGTGTTATGGAATAAAAGTACCTGGGGATTTGCGCTTGACCCATTCTTAAACTTTTCCATGTACACTGAAAAAATGCCAGTAATGCACATTCATATCTTAAACTTGGCTACCATACCTCCTATCTACTCTCATCCACTGCTAGGACTGCCATTGCCAGAAACATACTCTTGCACAATGCTGAGTACTGTCTACCCATAATATGTTATCACTCAGCTCATAATACTCACAAACTCCTAACTAGTGAAAATAAGATTTGCAGATATGTTTCCTTATCATATGCTAGAGAGCATTATGGTCATCTACTAAAGGCTATCGAATGGCTCCCATTTATTTCCTAGAGCTACCCTACTTACCCTCACACATCTCTTTAAAATATTATACAAGGATATTGTTCACCAATATACAGAACATTATCAATCAAAAGAACAAGCCTACTCCCTAAGAAGTTCATATGAAGAAAGCCTCTCATTGGTCAGACTCCCTTTTAAGAAAGCCATAGGAAAAGATCCTTCTCCATATTAGGTCCTACCATAACAAAAATCTACCAAATGACATAACAATCCAACAGATTTTATCAGCATTCAAACCTTCATTAAAAAATCACTTGCAGAAAGAAGCCAGCTGCACTTGTTTTTGTGACACTGGATTACAATCCAGTCTAATGCTACACTAGCCTTGTTTGTTAATGCATAATACCATGTATACTGTAGAAATTTCCTAATGTGTAAATATTGTAATCTGTCATAATCTTCCTTGTTAAACCATTGTAATCTCAACTGTGATAATCACAGTCTCCTTTGTTATAATCATACTAAATATTGTAATCTATTGTTAATCTCCTCTGCTATAACACTGTAATCTCCATTGTTAAAATCAGAATTTCAGTTGCTATATATTTTTTTTCTCTCCAAGTTCAGGTCATGTAGAAATAATGATAATTGAATACATTCTCACTGTACTGTTAAGGAATAAAACCAAAGTCCAACCAAGAATGCAGAAAAAAGCTGTCCAAGTACCAGTAAAACGACCAATAGTCCATCAATGATCCACTTTATTGAAAAACGAACACAGGATCAACTACCATAAGCACTTTCGTCTTAGGCACAAGACTTCATCAGATACTCCTTCATTGTTTTACTAGTCTTTTATACAAACACCAATTAATTAGCATTCACAATTAACTATTTAAAGCAACATCACCAAAAATAATAAAATGTCATCCTAAAACAATATTTTATACTATCAATGTCAAGACCAATAAGGAGGAAAGCGAAACATGCAGGAGCTATACCTAGTGATAGTACTGTTCTTCTTAGAAATCCAAACTGCACATAAAATATCAAGTCCTGTTCTCCACAGAAGTAAAAGATATATCATTTAACATCCATCTATAAAATTCATATTAAAATGAAAATGCATTAAGCATATACATGCATAAAATAGAACTGAGGACTAAAAAGGGGGTAGCTATTAACGTAGATATTCATTTATGGACTACTAACCTTTTCATTTTAAGGAAAGGTTTAACTGATAATTTGGCATTAAGCCCTGGATGTACATCTGATCTAAGCTTCATAATCCATGTGCTTTCTCTACTTTCAGTGTATGTTCTTATATCTCCACCCCTGATGTTAACATCTATTTTCTCTATTATTCTAAAACTGAATATATGATTCGGGCCAGATTCAAGTATGTGTCTAGCTAATGCATTACTCTTATGCATCATCCTAATACTGTATAGATGTTCACGTATCCGATCTTTCAAACATCTATTTGTTTTCCCTATATAGAAGGATGTGCATGCAAGGCAATTAGCAAGATAAACAACATTTGAAGATGTGCAGTTACCATTAACTTTGAAAAAATATCTATGTTTAGTAACTGGATGTATAAATATTGCACTAGAGTCAATGTGTGAACAAAAATTGCAGTTTCCACAGGTAGAAGTACTATAGGATAGAGGGTTAGATGTTTCATCTCTAGGCCTCTTATCACATAACAGTTTTTTAAGTTTTTCTTATTCTTATATCGAAACTGTGGAGTATTGCCAAGTCTCTCTCTAACCTGTGGATCTACCATTAAGATATTCCAGTGGTTATTAACCACATCTTTAATGTTCCCAACATCATAGGTATAAAAAATAGAAAATGCCTCTTTATTAATAGTCGTTCTATAATGACTCACTGTGTCTACTGCGCTAGTGGCTGTTCTTATGTCAGAGAAATAAGGTGCTGCCACATCCAACCGCATATCATAAAGTCCATCAATGCATTTAGAGATGTCTTCTTTCTTGTATCCTCTCTGCAAAAGTCTAGATTGCAACTCTGCAAGGTCGCTATCAAAGCCATTGCTACTTGGATTATATCTAGAAATTCTAATCGCCTGTCCCTTAATAATATTATTAAAGATGTAGTGTGGGTGCATGCTATGGCGATGCAGAATAATATTAATGTGACAAGGCTTTCTATATACACCAGTATTTATCAGTCCATTTGGTAACTTCTCTATATATACATCTAAGAATGATATTTTGGTAGTGGATGTAGCATAACTAAACTTCAAATAATCAGTAGAAGAATTAATTTGACCAATAAATTCATTTAATTCAATAATGGTGCCTTTCCAAATAAAGAAAAGGTCATCCACAAAACGTCTGTAGAATAACACGTACTCTATGAAAGTCGACAACTGATACATAAACTCATATTCCCATTCGGCCATGAATAGATTGGCGTAGGTATTGGCACATGGTGTGCCCATAGCTACGCCATCTTTTTGCAAATAACATTTCCCATTAAAGTAAAAGATATTATTATTAAGAACTACTTGTAAAAGAGAAATCAATAAATTAATATGTAATTCTGACATATTAGAGACACGTTTCAAATGTTTAGTGAGCTTTTCTAAGCCTACTTGATTAGGAATGACTGTAAATAAGGATTGCACATCCATAGTCACAAAAATCAATCCTGTCGTATCTATTCCATCTTGAAGGCATTCATAGAGGTTAATCAAAAATTGTTTAGTGTCCTTTAAAATATACATATTATTTTCTACTATAGGTCTCAAGTTATTTTCAATAAATATTGAAGCTGGTTCTGTAATCCACCCCCTGACAGCTACAATTGGTCTTAGGGGTGGATTTTGCAGATCTTTGTGTATTTTAGAACATCCATTTATTAAAGGAATAAGTGGTGAGGGCACATCTAAGAATAAAAATAGTTTGCTATCAATCATATTGCTATTCATTAATCCTAATAGAAATAAATGTACTTTATGTGAATAGAATTTAATCAAGTCAATTGCTAGCGGTGTATAGAATTTATCATTTCCAAGCATGGATAGCATCCTATCAACATAATCATCAGTGTCCATTATTACTATGCCACCACCCTTGTCTGCTGGTCTTATTGTTAGCGTGGCATCATTGCATAGTTCTCTAAGAGCTTTATTCTCTTTATATGTTAAATTATATTTTCTATGTACTCGCTTACTATCATTGTCTCTTATTTTATACAGATCATCCTCTACAAGCTTGCTAAATGCTGCTAGCAGTGGGTGTAGCTGAGGTGTAAAGGTACTAGGACGATGAAAGTGTGTGCTCGGTACAGATATTCCATTATCCATAAAGTATAATTTCAGTGATAGATTGCGTACATATAATTTGAAATCTCTTATTGTTTCTTCAAATATACTGCCCGTAGTAGGTATAAAAGATAAACCTTTAGATAATACTGATATCTCATCTGAATTCAATACATGGGAAGAGAGATTAAATATTAAGTTTTGCCCCTCCCTTTCCCTTCCCACATTTTCTTGATGTTCTTGTTCAGGGGCTGCTCTATAGATAGCTTGCGCTTCTGTTGTCCCCTGCTCAATGACCTTCCACGGCCTTCCTTGTGATCTTCTCTGATCGGAAAAGGGTGTGATAAATTGAATACAGGGGTATCAGTTGCCTTGGCTGCACCAGCACTACTATCAGGTGTCTGCCTTGATGTTATATTAGTTTTACTCCTTACAATAGGTATAGGTGTAGAATTAACCTCCATAGACTTATTGGAGCCATGTGAGACTATTATGACATCTGAAGTACAGTTAATACTATTATTAGTCAAAACAGGTGTAGCATTAGAGAAGCTGTTGGCAGTATTTCTCTGTGAAACAGTCACTGCATCTTTAACACAATCAGCTGATACTATGGCAGGTTGCTGATTATAATTTACTATACTCTGTACACTTTCTACAGGCTGAGTTAAAGAATGCAATGTATCATCAGTTCTTATTAAAACATCATTATTTACATTCAAGTTATTGTAGGTTCTAACAGCTCTAGGCCAAGTAAAGATATGGCCTAATCTAAAGTCCGAAATGTCTCTCTGCAGCTTATGTTTCTTCTGTGAGAGGAGCTTCCTCTCATATTGATTGATATTGTCTAAAATATTACTAAAATTATCATTCAAGAGTCTCTCAGGAAATTGTTCATAGAGGCATCTCTGTTGCTCTATAACATGTGTTCTTAAAGATTCTTCAATAGGTGCAAAAAAACTGTTTAATAGCTTCATGTAATTGAGACTAACCTCAGTATTGAGCTGCTGCCATTGATACAGCAGCTCAGGATATGTCGTACCAGTTGTCGGCATTTTCAGGATACGTAAGCCCCTGGGAATTATCCTTCTTTGCAGGCATACTTCAAAGTGCAGTCGCTGAGACTGCAAACGCTTTAATTTAAGTAAATCCACTTCGATTCTCTCTAAAGATGTACATAGCTGTTCTCTATCGAAAACGAATTCAGGCTGTTCAGTAACATCCACATTCTCCTCGTAGAGTGCTAGCGGATTTACGCGCTCACGCAAGCATTCAGCAAAACGCTCTGTGACAGGTTTAGTCATCACAGAGCTATCCGTTTGATTATTAATAATATACTGCAACTCAATTTGATCGGAAGCTCCCTCTGCCATGTCTCCACTTAAAAATAAAGGAAATAAATAAAGTCTTTGTATGTGGAGTGAACGCTCCTCCAAATATCCACAGGAATAATAGCAATGTCAAGACCAATAAGGAGGAAAGCGAAACATGCAGGAGCTATACCTAGTGATAGTACTGTTCTTCTTAGAAATCCAAACTGCACATAAAATATCAAGTCCTGTTCTCCACAGAAGTAAAAGATATATCATTTAACATCCATCTATAAAATTCATATTAAAATGAAATTGCATTAAGCATATACATGCATAAAATAGAACTGAGGACTAAAAAGGGGGTAGCTATTAACGTAGATATTCATTTATGGACTATTAACCTTTTCATTTTAAGGAAAGGTTTAACTGATAATTTGGCATTAAGCCCTGGATGTACATCTGATCTAAGCTTCATAATCTATGTGTTTTCTCTACTTTCAGTGTATGTTCTTATATCTCCACCCCTGATGTTAACATCTATTTTCTCTATTATTCTAAAACTGAATATATGATTCGGGCCAGATTCAAGTATGTGTCTAGCTAATGCATTACTCTTATGCATCATCCTAATACTGTATAGATGTTCACGTATCCGATCTTTCAAACATCTATTTTTAGTCCTTTTTGTCCTTATCATGTTAAATGATATATGTAGATATATATGTATAGGTGTATATATATCTTTTATACATGTGTATTCTATACATATATATATTTTCTATGTTGCATTTACTATTTAGTTAATATGTAAATGCAGTTTTTTATATGTTTTTTATATATTTGTAATACTAAATGTGATATGTTTATATACCTTTAATAAGTTAATATAAGTGCCTTAATTGATGAATTTCCCGCCTAAAATGTTATTTAAATCAATTTTTTAGTCTTGTGAATGTAATGAGTCTGAAGAAGCCGTCTAGGTGAAAGCGCTTACTCTATGTGCAATAAACCACTTTTTTACTGACACTCTAGTGGATTTTGATTTATGCTAGCCATTGGATTTGCGTGCTATCTTTTACTTCTGTGGAGAACAGGACTTGATATTTTATGTGCAGTTTGGATTTCTAAGAAGAACAGTACTATCACTAGGTATAGCTCCTGCATGTTTCGCTTTCCTCCTTATTGGTCTTGACATTGCTATTATTCCTGTGGATATTTGGAGGAGCGTTCACTCCACATACAAAGACTTTATTTATTTCCTTTATTTTTAAGTGGAGACATGGCAGAGGGAGCTTCCGATCAAATTGAGTTGCAGTATATTATTAATAATCAAACGGATAGCTCTGTGATGACTAAACCTGTCACAGAGCGTTTTGCTGAATGCTTGCGTGAGCGCGTAAATCCGCTAGCACTCTACGAGGAGAATGTGGATGTTACTGAACAGCCTGAATTCGTTTTCGATAGAGAACAGCTACGTACATCTTTAGAGAGAATCGAAGTGGATTTACTTAAATTAAAGCGTTTGCAATCTCAGCGACTGCACTTTGAAGTATGCCTGCAAAGAAGGATAATTCCCAGGGGCTTACGTATCCTGAAAATGCCGACAACTGGTACGACATATCCTGAGCTGCTGTATCAATGGCAGCAGCTCAATACTGAGGTTAGTCTCAATTACATGAAGCTATTAAACAGTTTTTTTGCACCTATTGAAGAATCTTTAAGAACACATGTTATAGAGCAACAGAGATGCCTCTATGAACAATTTCCTGAGAGACTCTTGAATGATAATTTTAGTAATATTTTAGACAATATCAATCAATATGAGAGGAAGCTCCTCTCACAGAAGAAACATAAGCTGCAGAGAGACATTTCGGACTTTAGATTAGGCCATATCTTTACTTGGCCTAGAGCTGTTAGAACCTACAATAACTTGAATGTAAATAATGATGTTTTAATAAGAACTGATGATACATTGCATTCTTTAACTCAGCCTGTAGAAAGTGTACAGAGTATAGTAAATTATAATCAGCAACCTGCCATAGTATCAGCTGATTGTGTTAAAGATGCAGTGACTGTTTCACAGAGAAATACTGCCAACAGCTTCTCTAATGCTACACCTGTTTTGACTAATAATAGTATTAACTGTACTTCAGATGTCATAATAGTCTCACATGGCTCCAATAAGTCTATGGAGGTTAATTCTACACCTATACCTATTGTAAGGAGTAAAACTAATATAACATCAAGGCAGACACCTGATAGTAGTGCTGGTGCAGCCAAGGCAACTGATACCCCTGTATTCAATTTATCACACCCTTTTCCGATCAGAGAAGATCACAAGGAAGGCCGTGGAAGGTCATTGAGCAGGGGACGACAGAAGCGCAAGCTATCTATAGAGCAGCCCCTGAACAAGAACATCAAGAAAATGTGGGAAGGGAAAGGGAGGGGCAAAACTTAATATTTAATCTCTCTTCCCATGTATTGAATTCAGATGAGATATCAGTATTATCTAAAGGTTTATCTTTTATACCTACTACGGGCAGTATATTTGAAGAAACAATAAGAGATTTCAAATTATATGTACGCAATCTATCACAGAAATTATACTTTATGGATAATGGAATATCTGTACCGAGCACACACTTTCATCGTCCTAGTACCTTTACACCTCAGCTACACCCACTGCTAGCAGCATTTAGCAAGCTTGTAGAGGATGATCTGTATAAAATAAGAGACAATGATAGTAAGCGAGTACATAGAAAATATAATTTAACATATAAAGAGAATAAAGCTCTTAGAGAACTATGCAATGATGCCACGCTAACAATAAGACCAGCAGACAAGGGTGGTGGCATAGTAATAATGGACACTGATGATTATGTTGATAGGATGCTATCCATGCTTGGAAATGATAAATTCTATACACCGCTAGCAATTGACTTGATTAAATTCTATTCACATAAAGTACATTTATTTCTATTAGGATTAATGAATAGCAATATGATTGATAGCAAACTATTTTTATTCTTAGATGTGCCCTCACCACTTATTCCTTTAATAAATGGACATCCTAAAATACATAAAGATCTGCGAAATCCACCCCTAAGACCAATTGTAGCTGGCAGGGGGTGGATTACAGAACCAGCTTCAATATTTATTGAAAATAACTTGAGACCTATAGTAGAAAATAATATGTATATTTTAAAGGACACTAAACAATTTTTGATTAACCTCTATGAATGCCTTCAAGATGGAATAGATACGACAGGATTGATTTTTGTGACTATGGATGTGCAATCCTTATTTACAGTCATTCCTAATCAAGTAGGCTTAGAAATGCTCACTAAACATTTGAAACATGTCTCTAATATGTCAGAATTACATATTAATTTATTGATTTCTCTTTTACAAGTAGTTCTTAATAATATCTTTTACTTTAATGGGAAATGTTATTTGCAAAAAGATGGCGTAGCTATGGGCACACCATGTGCCAATAGCTACGCCAATCTATTCATGGCCGCATGGGAATATGAGTTTATGTATCAGTTGCCGACTTTCATAGAGTACGTGTTATTCTACAGACGTTTTGTGGATGACTTTTTCTTTATTTGGAAAGGCACCATTATTGAATTAAATGAATTTATTGGTCAAATTAATTCTTCTACTGATTATTTGAAGTTTAGTTATGCTACATCCACTACCAAAATATCATTCTTAGATGTATATATAGAGAAGTTACCAAATGGACTGATAAATACTGGTGTATATAGAAAGCCTTGTCACATTAATACTATTCTGCATCGCCATAGCATGCACCCACATTACATCTTTAATAATATTATTAAGGGTCAGGCGATTAGAATTTCTAGATATAATCCGAGTAGCAATGGCTTTGATAGCGACCTTGCAGAGTTGCAATCTAGACTTTTGCAGAGAGGATACAAGAAAGAAGACATCTCTAAATGCATTGATGGACTTTATGATATGTGGTTGGATGTGGCAGCACCTTATTTCTCTGACATAAGAACAGCCACTAGCGCAGTAGACACAGTGAGTCATTATAGAACGACTATTAATAAAGAGGCATTTTCTATTTTTTATACCTATGATGTTGGGAACATTAAAGATGTGGTTAATAACCACTGGAATATCTTAATGGTAGATCCACAGGTTAGAGAGAGACTTGGTGATACTCCACAGTTTCGATATAAGAATAAGAAAAACTTAAAAAGACTGTTATGTGATAAGAGGCCTAGAGATGAAACATCTAACCCTCTATCCTATAGTACTTCTACCTGTGGAAACTGCAATTTTTGTTCACACATTGACTCTAGTGCAATATTTATACATCCAGTTACTAAACATATATATTTTTTCAAAGTTAATGGTAACTGCACATCTTCAAATGTTGTTTATCTTGCTAATTGCCTTGCATGCACATCCTTTTATATAGGGAAAACAAATAGATGTTTGAAAGATCGGATACGTGAACATCTATACAGTATTAGGATGATGCATAAGAGTAATGCATTAGCTAGACACATACTTGAATCTGGCCCGAATCATATATTCAGTTTTATAATAATAGAGAAAATAGATGTTAACATCAGGGGTGGAGATATAAGAACATACACTGAAAGTAGAGAAAACACATGGATTATGAAGCTTAGATCAGATGTACATCCAGGGCTTAATGCCAAATTATCAGTTAAACCTTTCCTTAAAATGAAAAGGTTAATAGTCCATAAATGAATATCTACGTTAATAGCTACCCCCTTTTTAGTCCTCAGTTCTATTTTATGCATGTATATGCTTAATGAAATTTCATTTTAATATGAATTTTATAGATGGATGTTAAATGATATATCTTTTACTTCTGTGGAGAACAGGACTTGATATTTTATGTGCAGTTTGGATTTCTAAGAAGAACAGTACTATCACTAGGTATAGCTCCTGCATGTTTCGCTTTCCTCCTTATTGGTCTTGACATTGCTATTATTCCTGTGGATATTTGGAGGAGCGTTCACTTCACATACAAAGACTTTATCAATATTTTATACTATGTTGAAATTTAAAAACCTCAAAAATTTTATATATGTATATAGCCACCTACTAAAAATATTACCTAAATATTCGCGAATATTAGATCTAAAAACATTAAATCAAAATTGATAAAAACATTTATATATATATATATATATATATATATATATATATATGTATATATATATATATATATATATATATATATATATATATATATGGATCCAGGTTACTACATCGACAACTAAGAAGATCGACAGCCACTTCCCCAACACGAAAACACCGACACATAAATAATCGAAACTGCAAATCACGGACATTTAACAGGTAACGAGTTTAAATTTCACTAATCATGCCTACCATAAGTACTTAGTAATACAATGATCATAACACATGCATAACACCCCCACACTTACTAAAACATGGTAGGCATGATTAGCGAAATTTAAACACGTTACCTGTTAAATGTCCGTGATTTGCAGTTTCGATTATTATGTCGGTGTTTTCGTGTCGGGGAAGTGGCTGTCGATCTTCTTAGTTGTCGATGTAGTAACCTGGATCCATATATATATATATATATATATATATATATATATATATATATATATATATATATATATATGTATTTATGTTATGTTGTAAATACTTAATCAAATGTGCAACTATGCAAACTTATGGAACAGGTAGTATAATTACACTGTAGAGGCTTTTTGTACCAAAACTGGTTTAACAGAAATATATTTGTTTAATCCAGGTGGTGCATTAGACCTTAACCTGAGTTGCCATACCAGTTCTTTGTTTATAGGTTCATAGGTTCATAGGTTCATAGGTTCATACTAGGCTATCTGCCCTAGGGCATTTAAAAGCCTAGCCAGAGTGTGTTTGGCTTTTGCCACCCATTTTAAATTAATTTTGCTATGCCTTATTTTGTGGTTAATATACTGTGCCTCTGTCTAACAGTGACACAGAAGTGATAGCCGGGGTAAACCTATGCTCTCCCATCCACTCATCAAGATTCCTCTTGAAGAGAGTCAATGTGGGACTCTGCCTAACCTGGACTGAAATTTTATTCCAGAGTGAAGGGAGCCTCTGGGTTATGAATCTGTCCCTCCAGCATGTCCTATTTATTTCAGTGCTGAGGTTCAAGTCTCTCGAGCGGGTAGCTCGATGGGATTTGGATTTTCTGAGGTGCAGCATGTCCATTAATTCCGGGTTGGACATGGCTTTATACGTCATGCACAGATCGCCTCTGAGTAGGTGGTATGCCACTGAGTAGAGCTGGAGTTTCTTTAACCGGGCAGCATATGGCATCTGTTTGAGCCCTTTGATCCTCTTGGTGAGGTACTTTTGGGGTCTTTCCAGTTGCTGCAGGTGTCTGGTAAGGTACATCCCAAAAGGGGCATTGGACTCAATTATGGGCCTGATGAGGGATGAGTAAAGAGGCACGATGACCTCCCCTGATCTAGATGTGAATCCCTTCATGATTAGGTGGGCTATATAAAATGTTTTTCTAACCACTTTGGCCACGTGGTTGTCAAATGAGAGATTGCTATCAACTTGGGTCCCCAGGTCCCTAATGACTTCTTCTGTACTTAATGGATTACTACCTATGTGGTAATTTGTGGGCACTTTGTTTTTGCCATAGGGGATGACTATACACTTTTTGGCGTTTAGCGTGAGGCCATGGCTCTGGCACCAGTAGTCTGTTTCTATGAGGCCCTTTTGGAGGAAGCTTGTGTCGGCTGGAGAGTTGATTATGGCGCCCAGTTTGCAGTCATCTGCGAACTTGGTCAGCCACAGTCCTTCCGTGTTGGCCTGTACCACCGAGAAATATATACCAAACAAGAGAGGTCCTAGGACTGAGCCTTGTGGGACGCCACTTGTAACTGGTTTGGAATCTGACATGGCTCCAGCAATTCTAACCATGTGGGTTCTGTCCTTGAGCCAGTTTGCAACCCATCTAGTGACATAGGGGTTTATATTTATGCTGGTGAGCTTATCTATAATGCCCGAGTGGGGTATTGTATCGAAGGCTTTTGCGAGGTCCAGGTAAGCTGTGTGGACCACCTTCCCCTCGTCAATGGCCTTGGTGACTGTTTCAAAGAAATTGACCAGGTTTAAGAGGCAGGATCACCCCTTAACAAAGCCAAACTGGGTAGGATCCAGTGTCTGTAGGTCCCCAATATCTTTATTTATGAGGTCCATGATGATCCTTTCCATAGCTTTGCAGACCAAGCTAGTCAGGCTTATGGGGCGATAGTTTCCAGGATCCGTTGAGGCACCACCTTTGTGGAGAGGGACCACTGTTGCTGTACGCCACTCTTTGGGTACATGTCCTGTAGTAAGGCTAAGACTGAACAGTAGTTTTATGTTTGGGTTTAGCTCTTCTTGGAGTTCATGTAGGACACAGCCTGGGACACCATCTGGTCCCATTGATGCTGTGTTTTTTGCTTTGGAGAGGGTGGCTCTTACCTGAGCATCCGAGATGTCAGGGGGGCAGCACTCTGTTGGGATAGATATTTGCCCTTTTGGTGGGGAGAGGGGGGAGAAGTTTGCACTGAACCTGACAGCTAGGATGTTGGCAATGTCTGTGGGCTTGGTGTATTTTTTGTCATTTTGGACTAATTCTGAGCATATCTGGGAATTCCCACCCAGGTTCCTAACATAACTAAAGAAAGCCTTGTGATTATCCTTAGTGTCCTGTGCAATTTTTCTCTCGAAGCTGGCCTTAGACGATTTTATGAGTGCCCGTAGTTTTTTGCTAATACTGATCAGAGATGCCTTCCTTTTTTGGGATTTTGCTCTATCATGTAGTAGCTTCCTCCTTCTATTGTATAGTTTGTTTATGGCTGGGGTCCACCAGACAGGACGTCTGCCTTTGGAGGATTGGGTCTTGGTTTTATTTGGGATTGCATGATCCATGCATTCCTGAAGGAGTTCATAGAATGCATTTATAAAGGATTCTGCAGTCTGGGCCGTATTTTCCACAGGCCCGGGGGCTTTGAAGGATTTTGCCTCGGTTTTGAGGCATGTGAAATTTGCTTTAGAGAAGTTTTTCACTGTGGTTTCTGGGCAGGGGGTGGGGTCGGGATGTGAATATCCAGTGAGATTAGTTTATGGTCTGATCTTACCAGTGAGGGATACACTTCTGGTCTGGAGCATAGTGTCCCCATGTTGGTGATGATCAGGTCCAGTATGTTTTCCCCTCTTGTGGGAGTGGTAACAAGTTGTTCCATAGCATTTGAGTTTATAAATTCTAGGAACCTTTGGGCTAGGGTGTTGGAGCTTGAGTAATGCTCCCAGTCTATGTTTGGGTAGTTGAAGTCGCCCAATATAATGGTGTTTGGAGAGACCTTCATATTTTCCAGTATTCTCAGGAAGGCCAAGTGGGGTTCCTGTGTTTGGGAGGGTGGTCTGTAGCAGGCTATAAACTGGAAGGCAGTTTTACCCACTGTTAGTTGCACATGGATAGTCTCTGATGCTTTGTGCTGTGCCACCAACCTTGAGGTGTGGGTATCTTTGACGAATATTGATACTCCCCCTCCTTTTGTGGTTCGGTCCAAGTTTTGGGGCCGAAAAGCATGGTATGTGGTATAACCTGGTAGTGCTGGGGTGCTCTCGGGAGCCTTGAACCAGGTTTCTGTTACTGCAGGGAACTGTGCCCTTACCATCATATTTATTCCGGGGCATATTTACCTCAAAAGATTTTTTAAGACTGAAACCTGTCCTAAAAGAAAATGAAGGTGTTGGCCCAACAGATTCAAACAATTCCCTGTGTGTTTTTAGCAAACTCCAATTATCCCTCAATATTTTCATAAAAGTTTCAGAGAAGTCATTGTGTTCAATTACACAAGCCCTATGATATTTATTAGTGTTTTCCATCACCATGTTGTTATTACTATTGATCATATTAGACTTGTCATTCAAAGGCCTACCTAAAAGTGGTGTATATTTGTGACCCCAACCTCTATAAACCTCCCCCAATACTGTATCAATAAAATCTTCTGGATATCCCCTCTCTATAAACATCAATTTTAATTTTCTCACTGTAGCCCAGCTATAATGCAATAAATCTGTAATTTACCATATCATGATTTCCTTTGTCCTTTTCTTACAGGATGAATGGCTAAACTTTGACTCCTGATCATATTCTTTCTACCTACGATCAGATGGTTTCCTTTCTATGATACGTCAGGAGTAGAATATCCAGGTGTGGTGTTAAAAGGCAAATTTCAGGATTTTCAGGAATGACTGCCATCTTTCACAGGATGAGCACGTTAAGGGTTGTGCAGTGTCTTTGGTCAGCCCTCATGCAGGTATGAGTTTTACAGCCTTTATATTACTTCCATATATCTATAAAAAGCCTAACAGATATCAAATGCAGGAACTTATGTTCTCCTCTAGTAATCTTGAGTCTTTTTTTTTTTTTTAATTTGCAAAATTGGATCAGTTTCGGGAATGTTGCCTAGGACTGATGAACCATTGCCAAGGAACACAACAGAAGATGAAGATTATGTGATACTACTATTTACGGTATGAATTAATTTATGCCATAAATGTAGTTCTGCAGTCAGTCTTCAATCTGATATGAAAAACGTATCAGCTTTATATGTTTATTGACAGTTTTCTCTGGATTCCTGTATTTGAATTAGGAGAAGCAAATCTAATGTTGATCTTATCCATTGCAACATCCTTACATCTGATGGACATAACTAAAACCATCTAAGGAATAATTTCAGACCTGTGCAACAGTTATAATGCAACAATTATAGTACTCTTACTTTTCACTTTCTCACCTTTGTCTGTGTTTCTTCTTAAAAACTGTGTACAGCCTCCTCTAAAGGCCACTGGCTGACACAGGAAATAGGGCAGCAGCTACATAATAAATTTTACTTGTCTTCAGAAACTTTGTAAAGGTAAAACACATACCGATGAAGCAAGACTAAGGCATAATCATTTTCTGGAGTATCGGGTGGGCTAAAATTTATCTCAGAATTTCCATAGTTCATTATGCAGTAGTAGATTTCACGGTTTGGACATCCATCAGCATTGAAACAGCATCAAAATGAGAAACATTTTCCAAGAAATGCCAGCTACATGCATGACTTTTCAATTGGTATTTTAGCAGCCAGGAGCTATTTCTCTAAACTATAGGTTTCACCTCACTATGTAAAACATAAAGATGCACAACTTTCATTCTGCATTGTTGTTAATTTCAAATATTTCTCCTGGATGTGTGTGTGTGTGTGTGTGTGTGTGTGTGTGTGTGTGTGTGTGTGTGTGTGTGTGTGTGTGTGTGTGTGTGTGTGTGTGTGTATGTGGAGAGTGGGGGTGGTCAGAGAGCGAGAGACAGAAAAAGCATCCTTTTTTGCTACTCTTCTCACTACTGGATTTTTCTATCAAATGTAACAAAAGCTGCAAATGAAGTTTTTGGATGTCTTAGTTTTGTACAATACAGTGGGCGGCCACGGTGGTGCAGCAGTTAGCATTGCTGCCTCAAAGCAAGAGGTTCTCCAGTTCGATCCTCAGCTGGGGTGCCTTCTGTGTGGAGTCTGCATGTCCTCCCTGTGGTCATGTGGGTTTCCTCTGTGTGCTCTGGTTTCCTCCCACATCTCAGAAAACATGCTGTAGGTGGATTGGACACTCTAAATTGGCCCTAGGCATGAGTGTGTGCATGTGTGTTCCTTCTGTGGAAGATTGGGTGCCAGGCTGGCAACTTGACACTGTAAAACTCCACTCCCAATCATGAGTAGACAGGTGATCTGCTGTGGCAACCCCTAACTGGGAAAAGCCGAAAGAAGAAGTTTTGTACAATACAGTGCAAAAATAAAGGTGTCATACAAAGCAAAAAGTTAAAAACACCTTAAATGATTCAATAGTTTTAGTAAGTAATCCAAACTCCAGAAATCCATAATAACAGCAATATTAGTAAAGGCGACACACATGGTTCAGTAGCTTAGAAACATGAGTCCACAGCACAGCAGAAAAAAGGAAATGGAAGCTGGCTCTGAATTTACTTGGATAGGATACTAACTGCTTTCTGTCAAATGCCATTGGGTCTTCTGGCATTCTGTCTAGCTAAGTAAAATCATCTGTCACTATCTCACTGAATTGATAATCAGCAAAACATAGTATATGTTTCCTGTAGCTAGTCTAGTCCAGATACAGATTTGCTGTATCCAGGACTGTTTGTAAGCTTCTGAGCCCCCCATACCTTTCTGTTTAGGAGGAAGCCTTCTATCCTGTCAGTGGGAGTGGTAAGCACTAGGTAGCCTATCTACCAATGGAGGAGTGGTTTCTGGCCAAGAAATTGTAGTTTATTGGCCGTTTGAGCAGTTTTTCCATCTCTTTCATCTTTCTGGTTTAAAAGCCTGCATTTGTGCTTTTCCTGCCTTTCCTGTAACTAGTCCAGTCCAGATACAGATTTGCTGTATCCAGGTCTGTTTGTAAGCTTCTGAGTGGTGCCAAAGTCTGCTCTTCAATTTTTTTCCTTAGATCTGCTAGTTCTCTCCTCTCCTGCACTTTTACTAGTTTATTAGTTTAGCACTCTACCAGACATCTTGTAGCAATTATTGTATCACACAAAAGTGCTACCAGCACTAAATGTTCTACAAGGAAACAGCTGCAGTACTTATTATTAATGCCCACCCCTTGAGGCATGCCTAAAGATCAGTTCCCTGTGCTTTCTCCTATTAACCTGGTGAACTTGGGCATCCTGAGACAATATAGCAACTGCCTCATGTACAATAACCATCCTCTTCTCTTACCTCCCAACACTCAGACTTGTGAGAGGTACACATATATATCAAATTGGAAGCCATGCACTCTCCAGCCAAGACCTTAATATCTAGTCAAGAGGAGAAGGTCAACAATTGCAACACACCACATGGAACACATAGCCCTCCAGAACACACACCAGCAACTCTTCACATAAAAACACAAACCACACATCCACCTTCACTGAGGGTCTCAATAAAAATCTACCCAAACAGCAGAGACCTCCAAGTCAGAAACGCTCTCAACCACCACAACACAACACTAATCATGAGACACATAACTCTCCTAAACAATGTGCCACTCAACCAAAGCTCCTACGACAAAACAACATGTCCAACACAATAGTTATAGGTGACTCGATAGTGAGGCACACTGATGTCACACTCACTAGGTTAAATAAGGAGAAAATAACAGTCAGCTGACTGTCAGGCACCAGGATCCATCACATAACGCACGCATTCAGGTCCCTCAACAACAGGTACAAACATGACTCTGTCATTGTACATGTGGGTGTGAATGATCTAAGATGTACCTCCCTGGACTACATGAAAAGAGACATGGAGGAGCTCTTGGATTATGTAGCCCAGGCGGGTATGACCCTAACCCAGAGCAGCATCCTACAATCACCCAGAATGATACCACAGTACAAGCAGAAAATGATTGATTTCAACAACTGGCTAAGTTTCTGGTGTCATTCTAAGGGGATCCAGTATCTGTCTGCCTGGGATGACATGATTGA